>NC_074670.1:1618738-1778738 GCF_029448725.1 Salvelinus fontinalis
TAGTCTTATTATGGGTTGTATATAAGGTATATATAATATGCATATGAAATATTACTTCACTAGAGATACACTTCATAACTAATTAGCTGTGTACATACAGTGAGAGTAGGAACAAACACAAATAAATGACGTGTCCCAGACATGCAGGTGCCAGCAGCTTCCCAATAATACAGAGACATGAGTCTGTTCTCAATAGTATTATGTCCCTTATCAGCTGTTGACCTTAAGCATAATGATGTCCAATTTAAGTGAACATATTGACCAAGCAGTGTGTCCATGGTCTAAGGGCAGGAACAGGACGATCTTTAGTGCAAGACTGAAAGCAAAGTCAAATACAGACAATTTATGTCATTTATTGCGGTCGGGCAAGTTGAGCTCTGAAAACGTATTTGATGATCACAACCAAAATATAAAAGAATTCCAGTACTGATCTTTCTGATTCCTCTCGTATGTGTAAGTGAAAGGCAGGAAATATATTTCACTTCTGCATGTAAATAGCTAATTTACATTTTTCTTTAGGCAAGTGATTATAATCTTCTTGGAAACCAAAAACTTCACCAGATTTGTCCTTTCAGACTTTAATGTCAATACTTGTCAGGCCCTGACCATAGAGAGCGTTTTATGTCTCTATTTTGGTTTGGTCAGGGTGTGATTTGGGTGGGCAGTCTATGTTCTATGTTCTATGATTTTCTATTTATTTATTTTTCTTATTTTTTCTTAATTTTTTTTATCCCCTTTTCTCCCCAATTTTCGTGGTATCCAATCGCTAGTAATTACTATCTTGTCTCATCGCTACAACTCCCGTACGGGCTCGGGAGAGACGAAGGTCGAAAGCCATGCGTCCTCCGAAGCACAACCCAACCAAGCCGCACTGCTTCTTAACACAGCGAGGAAACACCGTGCACCCGCCCCCCTTGGTTAGCGCGCACTGCGCCCGGCCCGCCACAGGAGTCGCTGGCGCGCGATGAGACAAGGATATCCCTACCGGCCAAACCCTCCCTAACCCGGACGACGCTAAGCCAATTGTGCGTCGCCCCACGGACCCCCCGGTCGCGGCCGGCTGCGACAGAGCCTGGGCGCGAACCCAGAGACTCTGGTGGCGCAGCTAGCACTGCGATGCAGTGCTCTAGATCACTGCGCCACCCGGGAGGCCATGATTTTCTATTTCTATGTGTTTGGCCGGGTGCGGTTATCAATCAGAGGCAGCTGCCTATCGTTGTCTCTGATTGAGAACCATACTTAGGTAGCCTTTTCCCACCTGTGTTTTGTGGGTAATTAATTTCCTGTGTGTGTTTGTGTGCATCTTGGTTGCAGCACGCTTCATTAAAAGATGTGGAACTACATGCACGCTGCGCCTTGGTCGATTTATGACGGGGAGTTTGAGGATAGTGAGCTTGACAATACTTCCTGTTTATATGATAGACAAATGAGATGAAAACTGAGCACAGATGTTATTGGTCTTAAGAATACCAAGTGGTGGTCAGTTTAAATGTATTTGAACAATATCACAACAATATTTAGTTTTCTACACATCCGCAGGAACCATTAAAAACAGCATCACCATCACAGAACTTATTGTCATTGTGCTGAACATTGTGCTGAACATTGTGCTGAACATGGTCTCTCTCTAACCACCCACTGTGAAGTAAGCCAGAACATCAACTATACGTCCCACATGGCGCCCTAAACCAATGATTGTGCCCTATTGGCTATGGTCAAAAGTAGTGCACTATATAGGGAACAGGGTTCCATAGGGCTTTGGTCAAAAGTAGTGCACTATATAGGGAACAGGGTTCCATAGGGCTCTGGTCAAAAGTAGTGCACTATATAGGGAACAGGGTTCCATAGTGCTTTGGTCAAAAGTATTGCACTGTATAGGGAATAGGGTGCCATTTGGGACACATCCCATAATTGAGTTTACTGATGCCTGTAGCATCCTAATGTCATCCATGAGTCCATCTGGACAGCAGCTCATCCCACTCAGGAAAAAGACAAACACACACTAAAAGGTTGAATAGAGCCTTTGTTTGGACAGAGCTATAACTAAAGATACGCTGCCCTTTGCTGCACAATTACATGGGGAAAGTACTGGCTGTTTTCCTGTATCAACCCATAGTTTTATTTACCTGTCAATCATCAGTAGCCTGCCATCGAATCGTTGTATTCACTCATCTAGACCAAGAGGTACATTGATCGACTGTAAATACTGAACGCAAAAAGAAGATGTTGTTGGCAATCTCCCATAGAGGCAACAGTGGCACACCACTTATGGTATACAAGAGGAAGTGCCTTTAACACATTGTAGGCTATATGTAATAGAGGAACGTCCAATAACACTTCCGAGGAACAGTGAGCCATATTTAGAAGAGGATATTTACAATAATAATGATCATGTATCTGTTATGCGTCATTTATACGGCGGCACACTAGTTTCGGGCAGTAACTCGCAAACAGACTAAATGCACCTGCTGCGCTTCACATGTGTTGCGCGTTATTAGGCTGCTAATTAAATAGATACAAGATAAGAGGGAAAAGATATGTACTTACCTCCGGACCTAATTTCGTCATCATGTGACGGAAGAAGTGATCCAACTCCTTCCCCTCAATGTAACCATTATCTGTAGAAGCATTAACAACATTTAAAATACTCTCATACGTTTTAGAAAACTTTTTTGCATCAAAAATAACATATATCAAGTTATCAAACCATAGCTCGCATGGTTAGGTTATAATATTAATAATTCTCACCGTCTGCATCAAAGTGTTGCCAAATCTCCAGAAAACCAACAGCATCCAAGTGCTCAAAAGCGCAGTCCATTGTAATAAACAGGAGTGTAAATTATATCTCTTAATACGGTTTATGATAGTTCAGATGGTAACCTACTGTTGCTGTATCCTTGTCGATAGTCTACTCCGCACTAGTTCAGTACAACGTATGGGTGCTTTTCTTGACGTGGCCCGATCAATTCTCCAAACCCCACCTCCTTATATGGAAAAATCTGACTTCACCATGACGCGGTGTAGAATGAATAGAATACAGGATGGACGAACGCATTTCGACTGCAGAGACATTCGAGAGTTTGGTCAACTTTTAGAATGTTGAATATTGTTCTAATTCTAGACATTCGGTAATTCATTCATAGCATTGTTTTAATATTCCACATGTAAAGTTAATGGGGAACTAACATGGCTGCCATAGAATGTTCAAGTGTTATGTAAATGTATCATCCTGCTGGAAACCGCATTGGTCTAACTGTCGATATACATGGTTCTGTTGACTGTAGCAATAAAGGAGATGAGAGTCAAGTCACACAAAAGCTTTCCTCCTAAAACTGGTCTGTCAAACATTAAAAGTTGTGCAATATCATACCAGAGGTGGTTTACGATTTTTAATACTTTACGACATTTAATTTCTCACTGTCAGGTTTTTAGAGTGGCTGGCTGAATTCATTCTCCGCTTGCATTTTAACAAGCACTAAATCAAGACACCTGTACTGTGATTACAGTTTCACAGTAACATATTTCAGTGTTTTATTCTAGTTGAATTACAGGCCTGTATTCAATCAAACGCAGAATGCAGACAAGAGTTCTCCCGTCCCACTGGGCACACCTTGGTTGAATTAAATCGTAGAATAATGTTGAATGGACGTCTATGCCCAGTGGGATGGCTCGGCTTTCTCTCATCATTACCCCGCCATCTAGTGGCTAGATGTGCTACTGACATGCCTTTATTCAACACTAACCCGACATTCATAACTAAGTTGAAAGGTTGTATTTACCACATACGGCTGGGGAAAAAAGCACTTCTACTGGTAATTACTAGTGGGAAAACCGTGTAGAAAGGACGTCACGCGGATTGCTTAGCGTGTACCACTTCCTCCCCATGCGGCACATACCTGGCTCGAACCAGGGACCTCTACTTCACAAACACAGAAAAAGTGTTAAATAAACTGCGTTTATTTTCAGCAAACTTAACATGTGTAAATATTTGTATGAACATAACAAGATTCAACAACTGAGACATAACCTGAACAAGTTCCACAGACATGAGACTAACAGATATGGAATAATGTGTCCCTGAACAAAGGGGGGGGGGGGGGGTCAAAATCAAAAGTAACAGTCAGTATCTTTGTGGCCACCAGCTGCATTAAGTACTGCAGTGCATCTCCTCCTCATGGACTGCACCAGATTTGCCAGTTCTTGCTGTGAGATGTTACCCCACTCTTCCACCAAGGCACCTGCAAGTTCCCGGACATTTCTGGGGGGGGAATGGCCCTAGCCCTCACCCTCCGATCCAACAGGTACCAGATGTGCTCAATGGGATTGAGATCCGGGCTCTTCGCTGGCCATGGCAGAACACTGACATTCCTGTCTTGCAGGAAATGATGCACAGAACGAGCAGTATGGCAGATGGCATTGTCATGCTGGAGGGTCATGTCAAGATGAGCCTGCAGGAAGAGTACCACATGAGGGAGGAGGATGTCTTGCCTGTAATACACAGTGTTGAGATTGCCTGCAATGACAACAAGCTCAGTCCGATGATGCTGTGACACACCGTCCCAGACCATGACTGACCCGCCACCTCCAAATCGATCCCGTTCCAGAGTACAGGCCTCGGTGTAACGCTCATTCCTTCGACGATAAACGCGAATCCGACCATCACCTCTGGTGAGACAAAAGCGTGACTCGTCAGCGAAAAGCACCTTTTGCCAGTCCTGTCTGGTTCAGCGACGGTGGGTTTGTGCCCATAGGCGACGTTGTTGCCGGTGATGTCTGGTGAGGACCTGCCTTTCAACAGGCCTACAAGCCCTCAATACAGCCTCTCTCAGCCTATTGCGGACAGTCTGAGTACTGATGGAGGGATGGTGCGTTCCTGGTGTAACTGGGGCAGTTGTTGTTGTCATCCTGTACCTGTCCCGCAGGTGTGGTCCTGTGCAGATGTTGTACACGTGGTCTTGAAAATAAAGGAGAGCCGCACACTCTAGGAGCTCAGATGCAAAAATGTAATATCCACGTGTACACGTGGTCTGCCACGGCGAGGACGATCAGCTGTCCGTCCTGTCTCCCTGTAGCGCTGTCTTAGCCATCTCACAGCACGGACATTGCAATTTATTGCCCTGGCCACATCTGCAGTCCTCTTGCCTCCTAAGGCACGTTCACACAGATAAGCAGGGACCCTGGGCATCTTTCTTTTGGTGTTTTTCAGAGTCAGTAGAAAGGCCTCTTTAGTGTCTTAAGTTTTCATAACTGTGACCTTAATTGCCTACCGTCTGTAAGCTGTTAGTGTCTTAACGACCGTTCCATTATTTATGGTTCATTGAACAAGCATGGGAAACAGTGTTTAAACCCTTTACAATGAAGATCTGTGAAATTATTTGGATTTTTACGAAGTTTATATGTAACTATCCTCCCTCAAGCGTCTCTACCGGTCACGATGCGGTAAGGAGCTCAATGTGGCCTCTGCGTGCTTCTGGAGACACCTCGATTGCGTCACACCATCCATCCGGCGCCTCCGACCACATTTTCAGATGAAGAATAAAACTTGGCTGTGTATTGTAGCTTTCCATCAGTTGTCTGCAGCTTGTGAGGTGTTTGTTGCTTTTACTTGTTGTTCTATTGCTCTGCATGTCTGTCTGTCTGTCTGTCTGTCTGTCTGTCTGTCTGTAGGTCTGTCTGTCTGTCTGCCTGCATGTCTGTCTGCATGTCTGCCTGTCTGTCTGTCTGTCTTACTGTTGCCGGTCCTATCTTGTTCTGCATGTCTGTCTGCCTGCCTGTCTGTCTGTCTGCCTGCATGTCTGCTTGTCTGTCTGTATGCATGTCTGTCTGTCTGCCTGCCTGTCTGTCTGCATGTCTGCCTGTCTGTCTGCATGTCTGTCTGTCTGCCTGTCTGTTTACGTGTCTGTCTGTCTGTCTGTCTGCCTGTCTGTCTGCCTGCCTGTCTGTCTGTCGGCCTGTCTGTGTCTTACTGTTTCCTGTCCTATCTTGTTCTGCATGTGCTCACTTCTCATTGTTTGTCTGGATTGTTATTGTAATTGTTTTTAATAAACTGCCCAGGGACTGAGGTTGTTTTTAATAACCTGCCCAGGGACTGAGGTTGTTTTTAATAACCTGCCCAGGGACTGAGGTTGAAAATTAGCCGGCTGGCTAAAACTGTCACTTTTACTGAAACGTTGATTAACGTTCACTGTCCCTGTAAAAAATATAAAATAAACTCCAAGTGCTACGTTCACCCCTCAAACTTACTTAACAGCGACCCCGGCGTTGCGCTGTAGATCCGGGTCACGGAACCACTTTAGAGGACGTCACGCTGCTTGCTTTGGAGAATACCACTTTATTTGGCACATACCTGGCTGGAACCCGGGACCTCTGCATGTGAATACATCCAACTCGTATTTACTACGTCACAACTGGATATGTCCACCTTCCCATTTATGAAGGCAGCATATCCTCGTCCCCAGGCCACTGCACACAGCAAGCCTTGCACATCAACGATTCAAAGTTGGCCTTCGTGGGAGTCAATACAATGTGGAATGAAAAAAGTAATCAACTTTGTAAACAAAACATCCATTGAATTATTCAAGTAACTGTCTTAGAGGCCTTTTTTTCCCCATCACTCACAGCCCAAGATCTTAACATGTGATATTCAACCAATGTCTGCCATGTAGATCACGATTAACCTCATGACGTCATTAAGAGAGAATTAAAACTGAGGTGACAGTTAATGTAAAATGTACCTTTTCTGACTTGACTTATACATTCTATGTCTATTTCTATTTCTCCTGTCATGCCAATAAACCTGACATTCTATGTCTATTTCTCCTGTCATGCCAATAAACCTGACATTCTGTCTATTTCTCCTGTCATGCCAATAAACCTGACATTCTGTCTATTTCTCCTGTCATGCCAATAAACCTGACATTCTGTCTGTTTCTCCTGTCATGCCAATAAACCTGACATTCTGTCTGTTTCTCCTGTCATGCCAATAAACCTGACATTCTGTCTATTTCTCCTGTCATGCCAATAAACCTGACATTCTGTCTATTTCTCCTGTCATGCCAATAAACCTGACATTCTGTCTGTTTCTCCTGTCATGCCAATAAACCTGACATTCTGTCTATTTCTCCTGTCATGCCAATAAACCTGACATTCTGTCTGTTTCTCCTGTCATGCCAATAAACCTGACATTCTGTCTATTTCTCCTGTCATGTCAATAAACCTGACATTAATTAAGTTCTCATTCTTCTAGGTGCAGACTGAAGAAATCAAATAATACTCGCATCGTTACTGGTCCCAATGGTGAAGTTTGTGGAGAAGGTTATACAAGGACGATTCCACATGCTACCAAAGACTGTGATGGACGTCCCAGTCTGGCTCCCCCAGTCACCCCAGTCTGGCTCCCCTGGTCACCCCAGTCTGGCTCCCCTGGTCACCCCAGTCTGACTCCCCTGGTCACCCCAGTCTGACTCCCCCTGGTCACCCCACTCTGACTCCCCTGGTCACCCCAGTCTGGTTCCCCTGGTCACCCCAGTCTGGCTCCCCCGGTCACCCCAGTCTGGCTCCCCCTGGTCACCCCAGTCTGACTCCCCTGGTCACCCCAGTTTGGCTCCTCTCGTCACTCCAGTCTGACTCCCCTGGTCACCCCAGTCTGACTCCCCCTGGTCACCCCACTCTGACTCCCCTGGTCACCCCAGTCTGGTTCCCCTGGTCACCCCAGTCTGGCTCCCCTGGTCACCCCAGTCTGACTCCCCTGGTCACCCCAGTCTGGCTCCCCTGGTCACCCCAGTCGGACTCCCCTGGTCACCCCAGTCTGACGCCCCCTGGTCACCCCAGTCTGACTCCCCTGGTCACCCCAGTCTGACTCCCCTGGTCACCCCAGTCTGACGCCCCCTGGTCACCCCAGTCTGACTCCCCTGGTCACCCCAGTCTGGTTCCCCTGGTCACCCCAGTCTGACTCCCCTGGTCACCCCAGTCTGACTCCCCCGGTCACCCCAGTCTGACTCCCCCGGTCACCCCAGTCTGACTCCCCCGGTCACCCCAGTCTGACTCCCCTGTTCACCCCAGTCTGACTCCCCTGTTCACCCCAGTCTGACTCCCTTGGTCACCCCAGTCTGGCTCCCCTGGTCACCCCAGTCTGACTCCCCTGGTCACCCCAGTCTGGCTCCTCTCGTCACCCCAGTCTGACTCCCCTCGTCACCCCAGTCTGACTCCCCTCGACACCCCAGTCTGACTCCCCTGGTCACCCCAGTCTGGTTCCCCTGGTCACCCCAGTCTGGCTCCCCTGGTCAGCCCAGTCTGGCTCCCCTGGTCAGCCCAGTCTGACTCCCCTGGTCAGCCCAGTCTGACTCCCCTGGTCACCCCAGTCTGACTCCCCTGGTCACCCCAGTCTGGCTCCCCTGGTCACCCCAGTCTGACTCCCCTGGTCACCCCATTCTGGCTCCCCTGGTCACCCCAGTCTGGCTCCCCCGGTCACCCCAGTCTGACTCCCCCGGTCACCCCAGTCTGACTCCCCCGGTCACCCCAGTCTGACTCCCCTGGTCACCCCAGTCTGGCTCCCCTGGTCACCCCAGTCTGACTCCCCCTGGTCACCCCAGTCTGACTCCCCCTGGTCACCCCAGTCTGACTCTCCTGGTCACCCCAGTCTGACTCTCCTGGTCACCCCAGTCTGACTCCCCTGGTCACCCCAGTCTGACTCCCGCTGGTAACCCCAGTCTGACTCCCCTGGTCACCCCAGTCTGACTCCCCCTGGTCACCCCAGTCTGACTCCCTCTGGTAACCCCAGTCTGACTCCCCTCGTCACCCCAGTCTGACTCCCCTGGTCACCCCAGTCTGGCTCCCCTGGTCACCCCAGTCGGACTCCCCTGGTCACCCCAGTCTGACGCCCCCTGGTCACCCCAGTCTGACTCCCCTGGTCACCCCAGTCTGACTCCCCTGGTCACCCCAGTCTGGTTCCCCTGGTCACCCCAGTCTGACTCCCCCGGTCACCCCAGTCTGACTCCCCCGGTCACCCCAGTCTGACTCCCCCGGTCACCCCAGTCTGACTCCCCCGGTCACCCCAGTCTGACTCCCCTGTTCACCCCAGTCTGACTCCCCTGGTCACCCCAGTCTGGCTCCCCTGGTCACCCCAGTCTGACTCCCCTGGTCACCCCAGTCTGGCTCCTCTCGTCACCCCAGTCTGACTCCCCTCGTCACCCCAGTCTGACTCCCCTCGTCACCCCAGTCTGACTCCCCTGGTCACCCCAGTCTGGTTCCCCTGGTCACCCCAGTCTGGCTCCCCTGGTCAGCCCAGTCTGGCTCCCCTGGTCAGCCCAGTCTGACTCCCCTGGTCACCCCAGTCTGACTCCCCTGGTCACCCCAGTCTGACTCCCCCGGTCACCCCAGTCTGACTCCCCCGGTCACCCCAGTCTGACTCCCCTGTTCACCCCAGTCTGACTCCCCTGGTCACCCCAGTCTGGCTCCCCTGGTCACCCCAGTCTGACTCCCCTGGTCACCCCAGTCTGGCTCCTCTCGTCACCCCAGTCTGACTCCCCTCGTCACCCCAGTCTGACTCCCCTCGTCACCCCAGTCTGACTCCCCTGGTCACCCCAGTCTGGTTCCCCTGGTCACCCCAGTCTGGCTCCCCTGGTCAGCCCAGTCTGGCTCCCCTGGTCAGCCCAGTCTGACTCCCCTGGTCACCCCAGTCTGACTCCCCTGGTCACCCCAGTCTGGCTCCCCTGGTCACCCCAGTCTGACTCCCCTGGTCACCCCATTCTGGCTCCCCTGGTCACCCCAGTCTGGCTCCCCCGGTCACCCCAGTCTGACTCCCCTGGTCACCCCAGTCTGACTCCCCCGGTCACCCCAGTCTGACTCCCCTGGTCACCCCAGTCTGGCTCCCCTGGTCACCCCAGTCTGACTCCCCCTGGTCACCCCAGTCTGACTCTCCTGGTCACCCCAGTCTGACTCTCCTGGTCACCCCAGTCTGACTCCCCTGGTCACCCCAGTCTGACTCCCCCTGGTAATCCCAGTCTGACTCCCCTGGTCACCCCAGTCTGACTCCCCCTGGTCACCCCAGTCTGACTCCCCCTGGTAACCCCAGTCTGACTCCCCTCGTCACCCCAGTCTGACTCCCCTGGTCACCCCAGTCTGGCTCCCCTGGTCACCCCAGTCGGACTCCCCTGGTCACCCCAGTCTGACGCCCCCTGGTCACCCCAGTCTGACTCCCCTGGTCACCCCAGTCTGACTCCCCTGGTCACCCCAGTCTGACGCCCCCTGGTCACCCCAGTCTGACTCCCCTGGTCACCCCAGTCTGGTTCCCCTGGTCACCCCAGTCTGACTCCCCTGGTCACCCCAGTCTGGTTCCCCTGGTCACCCCAGTCTGGCTCCCCTGGTCACCCCAGTCTGACTCCTCTCGTCACCCCAGTCTGACTCTCCTGGTCACCCCAGTCTGACTCCCCCGGTCACCCCAGTCTGGCTCCCCCGGTCACCCCAGTCTGGCTCAACAAGCTCAAACAAAAGATGAGCAGATGGCTGGAGAAAGACGTCTCAGGGTCCGAGACGACGAGTACCGCAATGTATGGGAACTCTATGGTGCTGCATCCCGGTAACACAGAGGAAGGATGGCAGCATCGACTTGCTAGACTTGGCATCCGTGTCGACAGGCAGAGCACATATAAGAAGCTGAAACGTACTGTAACTCTATTCATTCAGCACTGATTCAACGACCAACGTGTCATCAAAGATCTGTACAAACCTCATGTCGACCTGTTCAATCTGTACAAGTATTTTAATTGGTATAAATATTCACATAAGGAAGGACATGTCCACAGCCAGTAGTGGGATTTAGTGAAACATGTTAAAGGAGTGTTGTCCATAACAAAATAAAACACCATGCGTTACAACATAGAGTCCATTTTCTTTGTTGAATTAAGTTTCCTTTTTTTTTTTTGCTTTTCAGAAATTATCAGGCAAATATATCAATGTTTCTGTTTGTCATAAAAATAAAATAATCCAACTAATTAAATTGTTTAAAGAATAAGAAGAAAAACAAATGTAATCAACAAATTGATTTCCTCAGTTTGAACACAACGTACATTTACAACAAGGACAAGAAAAGGAATAAAAACATCACCAACCACTGTTTTTATTTAAATAAATTACATCATTATATAAACCTATTTTAGTAGTGTCCTTAGTAGTACCATAGTAATATAGGATTTGTGTAGACATACGTGTGTGGATAAATGTATCTTAACATACAGTATTATATTACATGTATGTAACATAACATACAGTATTATATTACATGTATGTAACTTAACATACCGTTTTATATTACATGTATGTAACTTAACATACAGTATTCAATTACATGTATGTAACTTAACATACAGTATTATATTACATGTATGTATCTTAACATACAGTATTATATTACATGCATGTAACTTAACATACAGTATTATATTACATGTATGTAACTTAACATACAGTATTATATTATATGTATGTAACGTAACATACAGTATTATATTACATGTATGTAACGTAACATACAGTATTATATTACATGTATGTAACATAACATACAGTATTATATTACATGTATGTAACTTAACATACAGTATTATATTACAGGTATGTAACTTAACATACAATATTATAATACATGTATGTAACTTAACATACAGTATTATATTACATGTATGTATCTTAACATACAGTATTATATTACATGCATGTAACTTAACATACAGTATTATATTACATGTATGTAACTTAACATACAGTATTATATTACATGTATGTAACGTAACATACAGTATTATATTACATGTATGTAACGTAACATACAGTATTATATTACATGTATGTAACATAACATACAGTATTATATTACATGTATGTAACTTAACATACAGTATTATATTACATGTATGTATCTTAACATACAGTATTACATTACATGTATGTAACTTAACATACAGTATTATATTACATGTATGTAACTTAACATACCGTATTATATTACATGTATGTAACTTAACATACAGTATTATATTACAGGTATGTAACTTAACATACAATATTATAATACATGTATGTAACTTAACATACCGTTTTATATTACATGTATGTAACTTAACATACAGTATTATATTACATGTATGTAACTTAACATACAGTATTATATTACATGTATGTAACTTAACATACAGTACACCACACATGCATATCAGACACACAAATTCAGCAGTAATCACCCTGCCTGTCTGAGAGATAGACTCCCTCTCTTACTTATTTAACTCTGAAGGATCCTTTTTAACACCCTGCCTGTCTGAGAGATAGACTCCCTCTCTTACTTATTTAACTCTGAAGGATCCTTTTTAACACGTCATTCCGTGGTTTTATTGTTTTATAGAGCCAAACAGAAGCCAGCTGCTCTTTATCCCCAAACAGAAAGAATAAAATACAAGACAGAGGAACCCAAATCAACCGAGACAGTTAACCAGAGGGGTTATCCTACGAAGCAAGCTAGATCTACTCAGGGTCTTCTAAAGCTAACCAGCTTCAGTTAGCTTCACATCCCAGTTCAGGCTTCACCTGCACCACGGTGGATATTGCTTGTACGCCTGCCGCTAACTCCAGAAGGCTTGTAACTGCACATGGCTAGTCGAACGGCGAACTCTTCATTGCGACAATGCTGAAACATCAATCCATGGGCGACTCAGTGCAACATTTTCATTTGTGCAGAAATCAAGAGAAAATTAAAATTATTTTGGAAATTCAGAAGGCTGTGGTGGGAAATTGGCTTTTAGAAGTGACGTCTTTATTTGATTATTTATCATTAATGCACTTTTTTATTTCTATTACTTATCATTAATGCGTTTATTTAATTTTATTATTGATCATTAATGCCATCTTTATTTTATTACTTATCATTAGCATTTTTTTTATTACTTATCATTAGTATTTATTTTATTACTAATCATTAGTATTTATTTTATTACTTATCATTAGTCTTTATTTTATTACTTATCATTAGTCTTTATTTTATTACTTATCATTAGTGCCGTCTTTGGTGTGTTTATCAACGCACAACAACCACAGCCCCCCCCCCCCCCCCCCCCCATCAATAAAATAGTATTATGAAGTCATACAGTAGTCCTACTGGGGGTGAAGTTCAGAATGCATTCTGTCATTACTAAATGGGAAATGATATATATTTATACATTACTATTTTTTAACACACAAAAAATAATAATATTTAAAATCATTTGTCTTCCTCAAATGAAGGGGATGATGACACAGTCTTTGCAAGAGGGAAGGAATCTGATTTGATTGATCATGTAATTCAAGGTAAGTGGAGATAGCCTGCCCCGGAGCGGGTTAGTTCTGGTGGATTCGTTGCCATAGAAATTCACCTGGCTAAAAGGTGAGCCGCTTTGACCTGTTATCCTGAGTTGAACTCCTAGTTGACCAAAGTTACCTTGCTACCTGCTTCGTAGTATACCCCTCAGGGCCCTGTTCAGTAGAGAGCGTAATAAACTAAATCAAGTGTTTCTTATTGGACAAGTTCGGGTCATTTACCTCCCTGTTTCAGTCAGTTTTGTTCCGTTTTCTGCCTACTGAACATGGCCCAGGTGGACAGGTTCATGGAATGCATTCACAGCATTCAACCCAGTCCCAGACATCAGGAACACGTGTTACCGTGACATCACTATGTTCTGATCCAGTAAACCAATCCTTCAGTCCAAGCCGTGATTACAGGTCGTGAAGAAAATAAACTACTGGCAGCGAGGCAGCAAACGAAGACCAATTGAAAGAGCAAAAGGTGCCGAGGTCATGACCCCTAGTTGTCTGGCCCTGACTGACTGGACAGCAGGGTTGGGGTCAATTACAGTCAATCCAGAAACTAAGCCAAATTCCAATGAAACATTTCTCCTGATTGAAAAGCAGTGAAGAGAAATGGAAATGGAATTTCAGTTTACTTCCTGAATTGCTGGACAGGTTTGAAAACGTCCCGTCTGTCCACATGAAGCAGTCAGGTCCTGAATTAGTAGCCGATTGACCCTGACTGCAGAAAAGACCCGAGCTGGAGTTCCATCCATGTCCGGCTTTCACTTAGCATGGATACCAATCTGAATAGTGAAACAGTGCGATATTCAGTGTGGATTCCAGGCTAGCTTTTACTGGCCTGACAGTACACCAGTTCAGTTCCCAATACAAGCACAGGGGATGACCGACACACAAAGCTATGATGACATAGTACACACATGGCCAAACCACGATGACATAGTACACACATGGCCAAACCACGATGACATAGTACACACATGGCCAAACCACGATGACATAGTACACACATGGCCAAACCATGATGACATAGTACACACATGGCCAAACCACGATGACATAGTACACACATGGCCAAACCACGATGACATAGTACACACATGGCCAAACCACGATGACATAGTACACACATGGCCAAGCCATGATGACATAGTACACACATGGCCAAACCATGATGACATAGTACACACATGGCCAAACCACGATGACATAGTACACACATGGCCAAGCCATGAGCTATCTGAGTCATGTAAAGGGATGTCCCTCTCCTTCCCCCTTCAGAAAAGGTGTTGTTTATTTTCCACAGTGACTTAACACACAACAGTGCATCATCATCATAACAGTGCTTTAGCCCTATTTATCGTGGTATTACTGAGATTAGTGAACGTGTACTATCAAAGGGAAACACTTCACATGGGTTACTCTGCCCGACAGTCTTCTTGAGACATGGGGTCTTTGCTTTCTGATTCCTGATATCAGATACATTGAGATGACAGGCAGGTACCATGCACCTGTCATTCATTGAGGGTTTAGTTTCTCATATAAAAATAAAGTCTTTGTCAGCCTCTTCTCCAGATTGGGAAGACTTTCTCCCCGGTCCCTTGTCTCTGTCAGGGTTGGGGGATTGGTCCTTGGGTTTGGAGCCGTTGTCCTCAGAGTTGTGGCGGTGGGGACTCTGGCGTTTGGCAGGGTCTGACACTGAGCCTGGTTTCACTGCTGAGGAGAAGAGGACAGGAGTTGGTTATGAGAATGAACAGCAGAGGGCGCCAAAAACAATCTTATCTGAAAACAAACTGTTTTATTTCTGTTTTAATCTCCATCTCTACCTCATCAGTGCTACAAAATGAGTCAAAATAACACTTCTAGACAGTAACTTGTGAAAGATGAATCAATCCAAGCACATTTTCCAACTGGCATCAAGACATGTTCTAAAAATATGACGTATGTGAAGCCAAGAGAAGCCCGGATAACGTTCTGCCTCAGGTGCCAGTTGGAGAAAGATCACTAGGCGGTATGGTAGATTCATTTTGGTAAAAGCTTCCTTCAATTATAAGCCATCACTATCAATCAAATCACATCCAGAAGCTCCAATAATGAATCTCACTGCAGTCTGACCTGAACTACGGGACAAGATGAGAGATCATGAAAAGGTACAAGTGAGAGAAGAGGAGGGAAAGGGAGAACTTCTTCTAACCAGTACAGGGGAGGGACTTCCCGCTCTTGTGCTCGCCCACTTCCTGTTCGGTGCTGGTAGGTGATTGGCAGGCGTGTCGGGCTCTGCGATTGGCCTCTCAGCTTCCTGATCAGAATCAAACACACTACCGTCTTCTGTTGGAACATTCACTAGGGAGAGGGTGGAGGGAGGGAGGCTGGTCTTTAGTGCTCGTTGATCAATTAGCCATTCAATTAGCCACAGGGCCAATCCGATTGGGGCATAGTAATTCATTCTAATTTGTCTTTCAGCACATCTGTGCTGCTAAAAATAGAATACAAGTAGGCAATGTGTGGTTCTTTTTTGATGGAGTTTGTAAAGAATGAGTAGCCTATCAATAACATATCAATAACATATCAATAACATATCAATAGATTCAATCTTGATCCATTAAACATGATTTAAATCTCCTCACTAGCACTGGGGGTGAAGTGTGGTCTGTGGTGCCCTCAGTGATAAAAAATTAAAGTAAGAAAATATATATATATTCTTCACATTTTCAAACAGTCCATTTATTTTTTCCAACGGGGCTATACATTTGGGTGAGTTTTTTTTCTCGCCTGAGTATCCTCGTTTCACTGCCAAAAATAAAATGAAACCATCTAGTATTCAGCGAAATAACAACACAATGTAGCCTTGACAAATAATGAACATCCAATCACATTAACCGTTACTCTCTCGCGGGAATTCCTCTAACGGTCCGTATGTAGCCAAACGTAGCTGCTGCTCATTCCGTTTGCTCGAACATTGATAAATGGTTCAAAGTAAGGCCCGCATCCATAGAGACACTTACTAGCTCACAAGTTGTTCTGCTTCCACGAGCACGTCCAATGCTAGCATCAGTAATTCTACATTTGTTGTTAGCCTAGCTAGCATGGACACAGAGTTGTCAATCTGATGCATCCGAAGAGCTACATTGATTTGGGGTTCCCTTATATTGGGAGTAGTGCCTTTCCTCAGGCACAGTGTGTTATATGTGCAAAAGTACTATCTCACACCTCAATGAAACCTTCACTCTCGCGCAGACATTTAGAAACAAATAAAAAAATAAGCCGTGGGAGTTTTTAAAGCGAGAATAAAGACGACTTTCGAGTAGTAAGACATGTATAAAAGCAAGAGATACCATTAATAAGAAGGGGCTAGAAGAGTCTTATATGGTGAGCTACCGAGTGGCTAGGACAGGCAAGCCCCATACTATTGCGGAGGACTGGCTAGGACAGGCAAGCCCCATACTATTGTGGAGGACTTAATTCTTCCTGCTGCCGTGGATATGGCTGGGACAATGCTGGGGGAAAAGGCCCCAAAAACTATACAGACAATGCCTTCATCAAACAACACTGTTTCACGACACATCAGTGACACGGCAGGAGATGTTTTGAAACAATTACTGCTTCGCATACAAGCCTGTGAATTCTATGCGTTACAGCTGAATGAGTCAGACGTGGCGGGCCTGACACAGCTCCTGGTATATGTCCGTTACGTTTATGGGGGTCAATTAAGGATGACATCCTCTTCTGCAAACCACTTGAAACCAGGACAACATGAGGATATTTATAAAGTATTGGACAGCTTTGTGACATCATATGGACTTCGGTGGTCATGATGTGTTGGTATCTGTACTGATGGAGCAAAAGCCATGACAGGGAGACATAGTGGAGTGGTAACGCCATGACAGGGAGACATAGTGGAGTGGTAACGCGCGTGCAAGCAGTTACTGATCATCATGTTCACTTGTCTGACCTCTTGCATGATGACGAGTTTCTCACACGACTGGCCTATCTGCGACTCTCTGCAACTATATTCAATGTGCGGGACAAAACTGAGGCTATGATTAAGAAGTTGGAGCTCTTCTCTGTCTGCATTAACAAGGACAAGACACAGGTCTTTCCATCATTGTATGATTTTTTATGTGTAAATGAACTCAAGCTTACGGACAATGTCAGATGTGATATAGGGAAGCACCTGAGTGAGCTGGGTGCGCAATTATGCAGGTACTTTCCCGAAACGGATGACACAAACAACTGGATTCGTTATCCCTTTCATGCCCTTCCTCCAGTCCATTTACCGATATCTGAACAAGAGAGCCTCATCGAAATTGCAAAAAGCAATTTTGATGATTTTATTTAAATTGGAAGCCACAGCCAGATTTCTGGATGGGGCTTCGCTCAGAGTTTCTTGCCTTGGCAAATCGAGCTGTTAAGACACTGATGCCCTTTGCAACCAGGCACCGATGTGAGAGTGGATTCTCAGCCCTCACTAGCATGTAAACTAAATACAGGCACAGACTGTGTGTGGAAAATGATTTAAGACTGAGACTCTCTCCAATACAACCCAACATTACAGAGTTATGTGCATCCTGTCAAGCACACCCTTCTCATTAACCTGTGGTGAGTTATTCTCAATTTTCGATGAACAAATAAGGTTTTATATGTAAGATGGTAAAAAAAAAAGAGCAAAATTATTGATTATTATTATTATTAAATTATTATTATTATTAATATTATTAAATTATTGATTATTATATTATTATTTGTGCCCTGGTCCTATAAGAGCTCTTTGTCACTTCCCTTGAGCTGGGTTGTGACAAAAACTCACACTCATTCTTATGTTTAATAAATGTATTGTGTAGTGTGTGTGTGTGGCAGGCTTACAATGATGGCAAAAAACAACATTTGAGAGTGCGCTGACCCTGGTGCTTAGAGGGGGTACAGCTGGAGGTTGAATGTTTGAAGGGGTACGGGACTATAAAAGGTTTGGAAACCACTGCTCTAGAGAGACAACACTAATACATGAAGATAATACTAAATGAGATACAGGAGCTTAATTACAGCTGGTGTAGTAGATTGGATAATAATGTTGGCCAGTGCTAGTGAGGAAAACCACAGATAAATCCTAGCCTATCTATCTATGAGGAAAACCACAGAAAAATATTAGCCTATCTATCTATGAGGAAAACCACAGATAAATCCTAGCCTATCTATCTATGAGGAAAACCACAGATAAATCCTAGCCTATCTATCTATGAGGAAAACCACAGAGACAAATCCTAGCCTATCTATCTATGAGGAAAACAGTAATGAAGGATTAATGATATCTATCTACAAGACAAAGGCCACATCCAAAAGGACAGTTTATGAGACTATTCACTTGGAATAAGAAGGAATGGCAAACTTAGAGAAAACGAGTAAAGATTTAGCTGTAACTGTGATGGTGCATTTTTTTCAATGCAGTAAGGACAATATATTCTGCTGTCAGACACATCTCTCTCTCTACTGAGAACAGATACAGTTCGAGGGAAACAGAGGCCTGCGCTTTAGGGCTAAATAGCCTCTCCATCCAAAGCTTCCTCAACCGCAAAGTGATGAACGACACCTGATGTGTATGATAGTGCGAGACTAGGTCTGTTCCTACCTGGATGGGTAAAGGTAACCTACCTGCCTGAGCAGAGGGGTTGCTCACCGTGCCCCCCAGTAGAGGACTGCCCTGTCCCTCCTTGTCCTTGTCCAAGGGGACCCTCTTCAGGCTGTAAGGCAGCATTGCCCCCTTGGGAGACACGTTCCCTCCAGGGGAGTCACAGACCTCATCTGGCAGACAGAAAGAGAAACACTATCAGAACTACATCAAGGTTTCTATTGGCCCAAAACCAGGACAGGCGTGTGTCAAATTTCCAGGTTAAGATATATAATTTATTGTTGTTTATGTCGTTGATGACTGCGACAGGAAGCCAGATTAGTTGGCATCCCAGGTGAAGATCTGTGGTCTATTGAAAGGCAGAAGGTGTCCAGCCTCAGGCCCCAGAATATGACTATTACACTATCACTAGATCAGCTTTAACATCCAGGGGCTAGATAGTTCTAGATCTTTAACATCCAGGGGCTAGATAGTTCTAGATCTTTAACAGATTTAACATCCAGGGGCTAGATAGTTCTAGATCTTTAACATCCAGGGGCTAGATAGTTCTAGATCTTTAACATCCAGGGGCTAGATAGTTCTAGATCTTTAACAGCTTTAACATCCAGGGGCTAGATAGTTCTAGATCTTTAACAGCTTTCACATCCAGGGGCTAGATAGTTCTAGATCTTTAACATCCAGGGGCTAGATAGTTCTAGATCTTTAACAGCTTTAACATCCAGGGGCTAGATAGTTCTAGATCTTTAACATCCAGGGGCTAGATAGTTCTAGATCTTTAACATCCAGGGGCTAGATAGTTCTAGATCTGTAACATCCAGGGGCTAGATAGTTCTAGATCTTTAACATCCAGGGGCTAGATAGTTCTACATGTTTAACATCCAGGGGCTAGATAGTTCTACATGTTTAACATCCAGGGGCTAGATAGTTCTAGCTCTTTAACATCCAGGGGCTAGATAGTTCTAGATCTTTAACATCCAGGGGCTAGATAGTTCTAGATCTTTAACATCCAGGGGCTAGATAGTTCTAGATCTTTAACATCCAGGGGCTAGATAGTTCTACATGTTTAACAGCTTTAACATCCAGGGGCTAGATAGTTCTAGATCTTTAACAGATTTCACATCCAGGGGCTAGATAGTTCTAGATCTTTAACATCCAGGGGCTAGATAGTTCTAGATCTTTAACATCCAGGGGCTAGATAGTTCTAGATCTTTAACATCCAGGGGCTAGATAGTTCTACATGTTTAACAGCTTTAACATCCAGGGGCTAGATAGTTCTAGATCTTTAACAGATTTCACATCCAGGGGCTAGATAGTTCTAGATCTTTAACATCCAGGGGCTAGATAGTTCTAGATCTTTAACAGCTTTAACATCCAGGGGCTAGATAGTTCTACATGTTTAACATCCAGGGGCTAGATAGTTCTACATGTTTAACATCCAGGGGCTAGATAGTTCTACATATTTAACATCCAGGGGCTAGATAGTTCTAGATCTTTAACATCCGGGGGCTAGATAGTTCTAGATCTTTAACATGCAGGGACTAGATAGTTCTAGATCTTTAACATCCAGAGGCTAGATAGTTCTAGGTCTTTAACATCCAGGAGCTACATAGTTCTAGATCTTTAACATCCAGGGGCTAGATAGTTCTAGATCTGTAACATCCAGGGGCTAGATAGTTCTAGATCTTTAACATCCAGGGGCTAGATAGTTCTAGATCTTTAACATCCAGGGGCTAGATAGTTCTAGGTCTTTAACATCCAGGGGCTAGATAGTTCTAGATCTTTAACATCCAGGGGCTAGATAGTTCTAGATCTTTAACATCCAGGGGCTAGATAGTTCTAGATCTTTAACATCCAGGGGCTAGATAGTTCTACATGTTTAACAGCTTTAACATCCAGGGGCTAGATAGTTCTAGATCTTTAACAGATTTCACATCCAGGGGCTAGATAGTTCTAGATCTTTAACATCCAGGGGCTAGATAGTTCTAGATCTTTAACAGCTTTAACATCCAGGGGCTAGATAGTTCTACATGTTTAACATCCAGGGGCTAGATAGTTCTACATGTTTAACATCCAGGGGCTAGATAGTTCTACATATTTAACATCCAGGGGCTAGATAGTTCTAGATCTTTAACATCCGGGGGCTAGATAGTTCTAGATCTTTAACATGCAGGGACTAGATAGTTCTAGATCTTTAACATCCAGGGGCTAGATAGTTCTAGGTCTTTAACATCCAGGAGCTACATAGTTCTAGATCTTTAACATCCAGGGGCTAGATAGTTCTAGATCTGTAACATCCAGGGGCTAGATAGTTCTAGATCTTTAACATCCAGGGGCTAGATAGTTCTAGATCTTTAACATCCAGGGGCTAGATAGTTCTAGGTCTTTAACATCCAGGGGCTAGATAGTTCTAGATCTTTAACATCCAGGGGCTAGATAGTTCTAGATCTTTAACATCCAGGGGCTAGATAGTTCTAGATCTTTAACATCCAGGGGCTAGATAGTTCTAGATCTTTAACATCCAGGGGCTAGATAGTTCTAGATCTTTAACATCCAGGGGCTAGATAGTTCTAGATCTTTAACATCCAGGGGCTAGATAGTTCTAGATCTTTAACATGCAGGGACTAGATAGTTCTAGATCTTTAACATCCAGGGACTAGATAGTTCTAGATCTTTAACATCCAGGGACTAGATAGTTCTAGATCTTTAACATCCAGGGGCTAGATAGTTCTAGATCTTTAACATCCAGGGACTAGATAGTTCTAGATCTTTAACATCCAGGGGCTAGATAGTTCTAGATCTTTAACATCCAGGGGCTAGATAGTTCTACATGTTTAACATCCAGGGACTAGATAGTTCTAGATCTTTAACATCCAGGGGCTAGATAGTGTCCCAGTATCCCCCCTCGGGGCGTAAGTCCACACCCAATGAACCCAGTCTATGGTCCTGGCAGGTGGTGATTCTCCATACTCTACAGTGATAAGGCCACTGCTTGCTGCTCCTAGTGATCAGACATGGCCTCATTTATTCAGCGTTGTTGTCTCCAGTCACGTTATACTGTATCTATGCTCCTGTCCTCCATTCCACAGGAATAAAACATATATATATTGTGTTTCTCTGATCCATACTGTATCTATGCTCCTGTTCTCCATTCCACAGGAATAAAACATATATATATTGTGTTAATCTGATCCATACTGTATCTATGCTCCTGTTCTCCATTCCACAGGAATAAAACATATATATATTGTGTTAATCTGATCCATACTGTATCTATGCTCCTGGCTGTTCACGATACCACAGGAATAAAACACAAATACAGTACCAATCTGTGTTATGTAAATGCTCCATACTCTACCAACAGGGCCTAGAATTAACACACACCACCTGTCAAATGTGAGTCTATCTCACCGGCCACTGTGGCGGGTGTTTGGCTCCACAGTGCATTCGGGAATAAAAATAGTCAAGTATGATCCCATTTATAGTCAACTAAATGCTGCAGTGGCTGTTTTCAAAGTATTTTACGGCCATTTTGTTTCATAGCTGGTAAATTAATTGCACAAAGTCAAAGAACTACAAATCCTATATAGTCTATTCCACCTCGCGCTGCAACACTTCCTGGCTGGGGTGAAGAGCTGAGGGAAATATTCTTTTTTAGAAACGCTGCGGACAAGGCATACAAGTTGATCTAATTTACGTGAAACTAAAGTCTACTGAAGACAGACTTTATCCCTGTGTTTCTTGACTATGTACATAGTTTTGTTCACAAGCCATGTTGTTCTTCTCTGTTTGAGTTTCAACAGCTAGAGACGCTGCTACTAGTCAGACTCTCACCGGCACTAACACGACTGACATCACGCTACCACGGTAACCTCCCGCCCTTAAAGGGGGGGGAAAAGTATTATTCAATAAACCACATTAGTTACTTCTTACTAGTAATACATGTGCTGTTTAAGAAGCATTACAACAAAGGCTCATCTGTTTTTTTTGTGTGTGTTTTGTTAGTGTAATTTTAAATGAAATAAAAACATTTTGACTGGTAGATTTTTTTAATCTACCTGCCACAGTGGCTGGTGGACCAAATGTTATGCTCTGTCTACCAATTCTCCTGGCTGTTATCCACACTAATGGAAGGATATAAGAATATCCAGTATATGTGCTCCATATTACAGGCCTACCTATGCTCCTGCTACTGCTGGTGCGCGGCTTCTGAAGGATGGAGGGTCGGGCAGCGAGGGCTGGCTTGGTGCCCTGAAGAGGGGGCTTAGGACTGGAACTGGAGGTAATGCGGTTCCTAGGGACCGTCTCTGGTTTGGCCTCCCCACCACGAGGGCTCTTCTCTGGGGAGCCGACGACCACCACCCCCTCTGCCTTGGAGACACCCGGAGACCTGCTCTCTGTTGGGATAGGCTGGCCCTTCACTGCTCACACACACACACATAATCAAATCAAAATGTTATTTGTCACATGTGCTGAATACAACAGGTGAAGGTAGACCTTACAGTGAAATGCTGAATACAACAGGTGAAGGTAGACCTTACAGTGAAATGCTGAATACAACAGGTGAAGGTAGACCTTACAGTGAAATGTTTACTAACAAGCACTTAACCAACAATGCAGATTTAAGAAAAATAAGTGTTAAGAAAGTATTTACTAAAATAAACTGAGGTAAAAAAATAATAAATAAAATAAAAAAATAAGAAAAATAGATAAATAACAAATAATTAAGCAGCAACAATAAAATACCAGTAGCGAGGCTATATAGTCGGGCACACATGGCCATTCACGGGACACACAGAAGGCAACAAGTCACACAAATGATACACAAATGATTCCCAAAACGAGTCTTCTCCTTCAGTCACTAACTGTGCTAACTTCATTACCTTCAGTCACGGTCACATGCAAACACACATGCATGAGTTCATGTCCAGGATAAGCTTCAATGTGACAGTCTAAATCAAAGGCAGTCAGGGTGAATCACTACACATCTGTGGTTCAGGAAATACAGTCTCCCACGTCATGTGATTCCCACTCTGTAAACATAAACAAGGCAGTAGAGATGAACTCACCACTGCCACTGCTGTCTGGACTGGACGACTGGTCGTACTGGTCCTGGGGGAGACAGACAGACAACCCTGGGTTCAGTCACAGCATCTACAATAGAGCAACCTACTAATACTGTGGTCGTTACTGTCTCCTAGCTACTTAGCGTCCCGGCTAGCTCTTAGAATACAATAAGTGTTGTGCTGTATTTATTTCCTGCAGCAGGTGGCGCTGTAGTGTAACAGAGTGACTGGAATGAGGTCCAACCATACAGCCCAGCACCATGACCCCGCCAACAGATGGCACACGACAGGCCGATTGGAGTTTGCCAAAAGCCACCTAAAGGATTCTCAGACCATGAGAAACAAGATTCTCTGGTTAGTTGAAGCCAAGCGTCACGTCTGGAGGAAACCTGGCACCATCCCTACCGTGAACCATGGTGGTGGCAGCATCATGCTGTGGGGATGTTTTTCAGAATCGAGGGAAAGATGAACAGAGCAAAGTACAGACAGATCCTTGATGAAAACCTGCTGTAAATAGCTGGGCAGCGACACTCCCCATCCAACCTGACAGAGTTTGAGAGGATCTGCAGAGAAAAATGGGAGAAACTCCCCAAATACAGGTGTGCCAAGCTTGTAGCGTCATACCCAAGACGACTCGAGGCTGTAATCGTTGCCAAAGGTGCAGTAGAGCCTAATTCATTTAATTTCAATGGAATGATTTCCTGTTATAAATTGTAACTCAGTAAAATAGTTTAAACTGTGTTTATATTTTTGTTCAATATATAAGCCAGTTCAGACAGTTACAGTAATATATTATTTTTGATTCTCCAGCACTGACGGATGTAGTTACAGTAATATATTACTTTTGATTCACGAGCACAGACATATGTAGTTACAGTAATATATTACTTTTGATTCACCAGTAGACATATGTAGTTACAGTAATATATTACTTTTGATTCACCAGTACTGACCTTATGTGATCCGAAGGTCCGTCTCTCCTGCTTGGCCTTCATCTCCGCCAGGAGTCCAGTCCCCATCACCTGCACCCCGTAGCGCCTCCCTCCCTGGGGACTACCCTTACTGTCCCCCTCTGACACCTCATCCATGGAGTCTGGGGTCCGTAGCTCCTCAGACCGCTCTGAGCTGCTGCTGCAGTCCAAAGGTTGGGTGACCTGGCTGGGATGAGTGGGCTGGGTCTTGGCCTCCTTGACCTTGGTTGGTGGTTCTGGAGCTTGGCTCTTCAGGGAGGTCTTAGGGGAGGAAGGCCCCTCGGGGACGGTGGTTACTGGAGCTGGGGTTAGGGCTGGAGCTGGAGTAGACTGGTTCTTCTCTGACTTGTCTTTGTCTGAAGACTTGGAGGTGCGAGACTTGATGAGGTTGAGGAAACCTCCTTTACTCTTCTTCTTCTCCCCATCCTGGGAGTCTGAAGTCTTTAGGGAACGTCTGAGAGGGGGAAGGAAGGGGAAGGAGAAAGGGGGGAGTGAGAGAGAGAGGGAGAGCGAAAGAGAGGAGTGAGAGATGGAGAGAGGGGGGAGTGAGATATGGAGAGAGGGGGGAGTGAGAGAGAGAGAGAGCAAAAGAGAGGAGTGAGAGACGGAGAGAGGGGGGAGTGAGAGATGGAGAGAGGGGGGAGTGAGAGAGAGAGGGAGAGCGAAAGAGAGGAGTGAGAGACGGAGAGAGGGGGGAGTGAGAGAGAGAGGGAGAGCAAAAGAGAGTGAGAGACGGAGAGGGGGAGTGAGAGATAGAGGGAGAGCGAAAGAGAGGAGTGAGAGACGGAGAGAGGGGGGAGTGAAAGAGAGGGAGAGTGAAAGAGAGGAGTGAGAGACGGAGAGAGGGGGGAGTGAGAGAGAGAGGGAGAGCGAAAGAGAGTGAGAGACGGAGAGGGGGGAGTGAGAGAGAGAGGGAGAGCGAAAGAAAGGAGTGAGAGACGGAGAGAGGGGGGAGTGAAAGAGAGGGAGAGCGAAAGAGAGGAGTGAGAGACAGAGAGAGGGGGGAGTGAGAGATGGAGAGAGGGGGGAGTGAGAGAGAGAGGGAGAGCAAAAGAGAGGAGTGAGAGACGGAGAGAGGGGGGAGTGAGAGAGAGAGGGAGAGCAAAAGAGAGTGAGAGACGGAGAGGGGGGAGTGAGAGAGAGAGGGAGAGCGAAAGAGAGGAGTGAGAGACGGAGAGAGGGGGGAGTGAGAGAGAGAGGGAGAGCGAAAGAGAGGAGTGAGAGACGGAGAGAGGAGGGAGTGAGAGAGAGAGGGAGAGCAAAAGAGAGTGAGAGACGGAGAGGTGGGAGTGAGAGATAGAGGGAGAGCGAAAGAGAGGAGTGAGAGACGGAGAGAGGGGGGAGTGAAAGAGAGGGAGAGTGAAAGAGAGGAGTGAGAGACGGAGAGAGGGGGGAGTGAGAGACGGAGAGACGGAGAGAGGGACGGAGTGAGAGAGAGGGAGAGAGAGAAAGTTAACATTTTCAATATAAACATGGATGAAAGAGCAAGAGGACAAGTAACTGTTCATAGTGATGAGTCGTAACGTTTACCTGGAGTCCATCTTGGTGACTTTCTTGGAGAAGAACTCGTCCACCCCCTCATCAACCCTTCCATGCAGGCCGTTCTGCTCCCCGTCCTGAGACGTGGTGCTGCTGATCTGCTGTGAAGTAAGAATACAGGGGTGTTATAACACCATGACAATACAGGGTTGTTATAACACCATGACACTACAGGGTTGTTATAACACCATGACACTACAGGGTTGTTATAACATCATGACAATACAGGGTTGTTATAACACCATGACACTGCAGGGTTGTTATAACACATATGACAATACAGGGTTGTTATAACACCATGACACTACAGGGTTGTTATAACACCATGGCAATACAGGGTTGTTATAACACCATACCACTACAGGGCTGTTATAACACCATACCACTACAGGGTTGTTATAACACCATACCACTACAGGGCTGTTATAACACCATGACACTACAGGGTTGTTATAACACCATGACAATACAGGGTTGTTATAACACCATACCACTACAGGGTTGTTATAACACCATACCACTACAGGGTTGTTATAACACCATGACACTACAGGGTTGTTATAACACCATACCACTACAGGGTTGTTATAACACCATACCACTACAGGGTTGTTATAACACCATGACACTACAGGGTTGTTATAACACCATGACACTACAGGGTTGTTATAACGCCATACCACTACAGGGTTGTTATAACACCATGACACTACAGGGTTGTTATAACACCATACCACTACAGGGTTGTTATAACACCATGACAATACAGGGTTGTTATAACACCATGACACTACAGGGTTGTTATAACACCATGCCACTACAGGGTTGTTATAACACCATGACACTACAGGGTTGTTATAACACCATGACAATACAGGGTTGTTATAACGCCATACCACTACAGGGTTGTTATAACACCATGGCAATACAGGGTTGTTATAACACCATGACACTACAGGGTTGTTATAACATCATGACACTACAGGGTTGTTATAACACCATACCACTACAGGGTTGTTATAACACCATACCACTACAGGGTTGTTATAACACCATGACACTACAGGGTTGTTATAACACCATACCACTACAGGGTTGTTATAACACCATGACACTACAGGGTTATAACACCATACCACTACAGGGTTGTTATAACACCATGACAATACAGGGTTGTTATAACACCATGACACTACAGGGTTGTTATAACGCCATACCACTACAGGGTTGTTATAACACCATGCCACTACAGGGTTGTTATAACACCATGACAATACAGGGTTGTTATAACACCATGACAATACAGGGTTGTTATAACACCATGACAATACAGGGTTGTTATAACACCATGACACTACAGGGTTGTTATAACACCATACCACTACAGGGTTGTTATAACACCATACCACTACAGGGTTGTTATAACACCATGCCACTACAGGGTTGTTATAACACCATGCCACTACATGGTTGTGATAACACCATGCCAGATAAACTACTTCATAAAGTAAGAGAGGACTAGTTGTGTGTTTGAGAACAAGAGTAAAACCTGGTTCTAAAATAAACACCATACTCCAAAAGGTTCCTACTCTGAGGTTCTTGTTAGAACTAAATCATTGACATCTACCTTACGGACTGTTGCTGTCCTGCTCATTTCCCCACCAGTAAATCACAGTGGTGCTACTCACCGGTATCTTACTGGACTGCATCTTCTTGTTCCTGCGAGGCCGTAGTTTGGTGAAGTGCTGCAGCTTCTTGGCCTCGTCTGAGGGCAGTTCTCCCATGGCCCCTCTCTTCTCTAACCTAGAGAGGGTCGGAGCAGGAGGGTCCTCTGTGTGGATAGGAACATCTTCCAGAGCCTTGTCAAGGTCAAACTCCATCTCTACAAGGTCATAGGTCACAGGTTATAGACAGGTCAGAGGATTACATACTGTACATGGTGAGAAAATTATGAATAAGTAAGCATTTTGCAGTTCATATGTATCATATTTAGTTAACTCATACGTTTATTATCTTACTAGTAACACTATGTCATAAAACACACTTCACAAAACACATTTCTGCATTTATAAATGTCTTCTTCTATATAAAACATAGTTATAAAAAAAAAGAAGCCAGCTCTCTGTCAGAACCTAAAACTAGAGGTATGTTATCTAGACCAGCTCTCTGTCAGAACCTAAAACTAGAGGTATATTATCTAGACCAGCTCTCTGTCAGAACCTAAAACTAGAGGTATATTATCTAGACCAGCTCTCTGTCAGAACCTAAAACTAGAGGTATATTATCTAGACCAGCTCTCTGTCAGAACCTAAAACTAGAGGTATGTTATCTAGACCAGCTCTCTGTCAGAACCTAAAACTAGAGGTATGTTATCTAGACCAGCTCTCTGTCAGAACCTAAAACTAGAGGTATATTATCTAGACCAGCTCTCTGTCAGAACCTAAAACTAGAGGGATGTTATCTAGACCAGCTCTCTGTCAGAACCTAAAACTGGAGGTATGTTATCTAGACCAGCTCTCTGTCAGAACCTAAAACTAGAGGTATGTTATCTAGACCAGCTCTCTGTCAGAACCTAAAACTAGAGGTATATTATCTAGACCAGCTCTCTGTCAGAACCTAAAACTGGAGGTATGTTATCTAACCCAGCTCTCTGTCAGAACCTAAAACTAGAGGTATATTATCTAGACCAGCTCTCTGTCAGAACCTAAAACTGGAGGGATGTTATCTAGACAAGCTCTCTGTCAGAACCTAAAACTAGAGGTATGTTATCTAGACCAGCTCTCTGTCAGAACCTAAAACTAGAGGTATGTTATCTAGACCAGCTCTCTGTCAGAACCTAAAACTAGAGGTATGTTATCTAGACCAGCTCTCTGTCAGAACCTAAAACTAGAGGTATGTTATCTAGACCAGCTCTCTGTCAGAACCTAAAACTGGAGGGATGTTATCTAGACCAGCTCTCTGTCAGAACCTAAAACTAGAGGTATATTATCTAGACCAGCTCTCTGTCAGAACCTAAAACTAGAGGGATGTTATCTAGGTCATTATTTATCAGCTTCTAGTACAGGTAGTAGTAACACAACAACAATCTGTCCCGGTCCACACGTCACAACGTTGATCTGATACTAACGCTCTGCTTGGTCGAGGAGACTCACCGAAGGCTCGAGACACTGGACGGAGCATTCTGCTGTGGATGCTTTTCCTCTTGGACCTGGGAGTCATCTGGAAAGAGCACAGATATCTACTCATACGAGACGCCATCACTGCTATCACCAACACCTTCTGATACTCAGCATCTCACAGTAGACTGGGATGTCAAGTTCAATCCACAGACACAAAACACACTTCACTGAGTGTAATGTGTCAACGCTGCATTTGAATTCAACACATCATTTCAATACTAGTTTGCATAAAAGATGAAGTGATCTTTATCTTGTTTGTGTTTTTTTCTCTCTTGCTTTATTGCGTTACCGAAACAAAACAAAAACAAAAATGAGGACAGAACTGTGTACTGCTGCATCAAACCTCCAATATTAACAGGACAGAATACTAACTAACAGGAGATGCTGGATCAATACTGAGGACAGAATACTAACTAACAGAAGATGCTGGATCAATACTGAGGACAGAATACTAACTAACAGGAGATGCTGGATCAATACTGAGGACAGAATACTAACTAACAGGAGATGCTGGATCAATACTGAGGACAGAATACTAACTAACAGAAGATGCTGGATCAATACTGAGGACAGAATACTAACTAACAGGAGATGCTGGATCAATACTGAGGACAGAATACTAACTAACAGAAGATGCTGGATCAATACTGAGGACAGAATACTAACTAACAGGAGATGCTGGATCAATACTGAGGACAGAATACTAACTAACAGGAGATGTGTACTGCTGCATCAAACCTCCAATACTGACAGGACAGAATACTAACTAACAGGTGATGTGTACTGCTGGATCAATACTGACAGGACAGAATACTAACTAACAGGAGATGCTGGATCAATACTGACAGGACAGAATACTAACTAACAGGAGATGATGGATCAATACTGACAGGACAGAATAATAACTAACAGGAGATGTGTACTGCTGCATCAAACCTCCAATACTGACAGGACAGAATACTAACTAACAGGAGATGCTGGATCAATACTGACAGGACAGAATACTAACTAACAGGAGATGCTGGATCAATACTGACAGGACAGAATACTAACTAACAGGAGATGCTGGATCAATACTGACAGGACAGAATACTAACTAACAGGAGATGCTGGATCAATACTGACAGGACAGAATACTAACTAACAGGAGATGTGTACTGTTGGATCAATACTGACAGGACAGAATACTAACTAACAGGAGATGTGTACTACTGGATCAATACTGACAGGACAGAATACTAACTAACAGGAGATGTGTACTGCTGGATCAATACTGCCAGGACAGAATACTAACTAACAGGAGATGCTGGATCAATACTGAGGACAGAATACTAACTAACAGGAGATGTGTACTGCTGCATCAAACCTCCAATACTGACAGGACAGAATACTAACTAACAGGAGATGTGTACTGCTGGATCACGACTGAGGACAGAATACTAACTAACAGGAGATGTGTACTGCTGCATCAAACCTCCAATACTGACAGGACAGGATACTAACTAACAGGAGATGCTGGATCAATACTGACAGGACAGAATACTAACTAACAGGTGATGTGTACTACTGGATCAATACTGACAGGACAGAATACTAACTAACAGGAGATGCTGGCTCAATACTGACAGGACAGAATACTAACTAACAGGAGATGTGTACTGCTGGATCAATACTGACAGGACAGAATACTAACTAACAGGAGATGTGTACTGCTGGATCAATACTGACAGGACAGAATACTAACTAACAGGAGATGTGTACTACTGGATCAATACTGACAGGACAGAATACTAACTAACAGGAGATGCTGGATCAATACTGACAGGACAGAATACTAACTAACAGGAGATGCTGGATCAATACTGACAGGACAGAATACTAACTAACAGGTGATGTGTAGTTTTTTAATCATAAGAGACAAGGGTGAAACAATAGTAAGCTTTGTGCTAGAGATGTGATACACTTGTTCTTTATAACTGGAGAGAAAGAGAGAGAAGAAAGAGAGACCGAGAGAGAGCCAGAGAGATAAAGAGAGAGAGAGAGAGAGAGAGAGAGAGAGAGATAGAGAGAGAGAGAATAAAGAAAGAGAGAGAGAGAGAGATAAAGAGAGAGAGAGAGAGAGAGAATAAAGAAAGAGAGAGAGAGAGAGATAAAGAGAGAGAGAGAGAGAGAGAGAGAGAGAGAGAGAGAGAGAGAGAGAGAGAGAGAGAATAAAGAAAGAGAGAGAGAGAGAGAGAGAGACAGAGAGAGAGCCAGAGAGCGAGAGAGAGAGAGAGATAGATAGAGAGCGAGAGAGAGAGAGAGAGATAGATAGAGAGCGAGAGAGAGAGAGAGAGATAGATAGAGAGAGAGAGAGAGAGAGATAGATAGAGAGAGAGCGAGAGCTCTTGGCCAGGACCATCCAGATCTCCTTGGTTATTGCATCTTTTAGGATCTAAAGCCCTTGGTCACAAAACTACTTCTAATCAGTATCTGTGATACAATAAGTGTCTGTTCCCCATCACCCCCAGCATAACCATAACCCTCTTTTCTATCAGATATATATCATAAATACACTAGCAACACAATCATCTATGGATGCTTCTCATGACTATACCAGAGAGGGATTTTTGACAAACAGTGAGTGAACTGAAGACAACAGTATTTCAGGTGACATTGTGACACTGTGTGTGACATCATGAGCAGGTGAACATGGAACACAACATGTGGTGTCCCAGCCGTGTGGAATGATGCAATGAGGGAGGGGCAGTGTGTAATGATGCAATGGGGGAGGGGCAGTGTGGAATGATGCAATGGGGGAGGGGCAGTGTTGAATAATGCAATGAGGGAGGGGCAGTCCTATCTTACTGCGTCAGGCCCCACTGTCCTATCTCACTGCGTCAGGCCCCACTGTCCTATCTCACCGCGTCAGGCCCCACTGTCCTATCTCACTGCGTCAGGCCCCACTGTCCTATCTTACTGCGTCAGGCCCCACTGTCCTATCTCACCGCGTCAGGCCCCACTGTCCTATCTCACCGTGTCAGGCCCCCTGTCCTATCTCACTGCGTCAGGCCCCACTGTCCTATCTCACCGTGTCAGGCCCCACTGTCCTATCTTACTGCGTCAGGCCCCACTGCCCTAACTTACTGCGTCAGGCCCCACTGCCCTATCTTACTGCGTCAGGCCCCACTGTCCTATCTTACTGCGTCAGGCCCCACTGTCCTATCTTACTGCGTCAGGCCCCACTGTCCTATCTCACTGCATCAGGCCCCACTGTCCGATCTTACTGCGTCAGGCCCCACTGTCCTATCTCACCGCATCAGGCCCCACTGTCCTATCTCACCGCGTCAGGCCCCACTGTCCTATCTTACTGCGTCAGGCCCCACCATCTGACAGATAAAAACTCTTGTGGCTTGTTCAAAAGATGCTTTTCATCAAATTCTGTTTGTGCCCACAGAGTTTTTCCATCTCTTGAAGAGATTAAAATGGCCTCAATCTCTGAGGGAGGCAAGGGAGGGAGAGAGGCAGGGGAGGAAGGGAGGCAGGGGAGGAAGGGAAGAGTGGAGGAGGGGAGGGCTAGTATCTGTCAGGCCAGTTTCCCCTCAGGGCTGCTACATTCTGATGGCTCAGATAAAATGAGAGAGAGGACTGAACAAGGATGGTCTTTGTGTTACTGTACCAGCTAGTGGACGGACAGACAGACAGACAGACAGACAGACAGACAGACAGACAGACAGACAGACAGACACAGAACAGGGTGGGTGAGAGAAAGAGTGAAAAATAGTGAGAGAGAGAGAGAGTCGAGAGTTACTTACACTGGTGCAGCAAAGAGTCTCCATGATGCAAAGGTTGAAAGAGGAAGGAAGGAAGGAAGGAAGGAAGGAAGGAAGGAAGGAAGGAAGGAAGGAAGGAAGGAAGGAGAAAGAGAGCAGAAAAGAAGAGAAGAGAAAGAAGAGAAGATAATGATTTCAGAAGAAAAATGAAAATGAAAAGACACTGGAGAGAGAGAGAGAGAACTCTATAGGTAGATCATTAGAGAGAGAACTCTATAGGTAGATCATTAGAGAGAGAACTCTATAGGTAGATCATTAGAGAGAGAACTCTATAGGTAGATCATTAGAGAGAGAGAACTCTATAGGTAGATCATTAGAGAGAGAGAGAACTCTATAGGTAGATCATTAGAGAGAGAACTCTATAGGTAGATCATTAGAGAGAGAGAGAGAGAACTCTATAGGTAGATCATTAGAGAGAGAGAGAACTCTATAGGTAGATCATTAGAGAGAGAGAGAGAACTCTATAGGTAGATCATTAGAGAGAGAGAGAACTCTATAGGTAGATCATTAGAGAGAGAGAGAGAACTCTATAGGTAGATCATTAGAGAGAGAGAGAACTCTATAGGTAGATCATTAGAGAGAGAGAACTCTATAGGTAGATCATTAGAGAGAGAGAGAACTCTATAGGTAGATCATTAGAGAGAGAACTCTATAGGTAGATCATTAGAGAGAGAGAGAACTCTATAGGTAGATCATTAGAGAGAGAGAACTCTATAGGTAGATCATTAGAGAGAGAGAGAACTATATAGGTAGATCATTAGAGAGAGAGAGAGAACTCTATAGGTATATCATTAGAGAGAGAGAACTCTATAGGTAGATCATTAGAGAGAGAGAACTCTATAGGTAGATCATTAGAGAGAGAGAGAGAACTCTATAGGTATATCATTAGAGAGAGAGAGAGAGAGAGAGAACTCTATAGGTATATCATTAGAGAGAGAGAACTCTATAGGTAGATCATTAGAGAGAGAGAGAACTCTATAGGTAGATCATTAGAGAGAGAGAGAACTCTATAGGTAGATCATTAGAGAGAGAGAGAGAGAGAACTCTATAGGTATATCATTAGAGAGAGATAACTCTATAGGTAGATCATTAGAGAGAGAGAACTCTATAGGTAGATCATTAGAGAGAGAGAACTCAAGGCTGGAAGGTGAAAGCTTCTCCAGGTAAACAATGAGATGGAATCCATTTGAAATCCTTTGGGGCATTAACCCGGAGCCGTGTAAATGGCTGTGGTTTAACCTATTAGGACAACAACCAGATCATATCAACCACTACAGGGAGAAAAACACCTCCCATGTGAGTGGCAGGGTAGCAGGGTTGTATTCATTAGTGTTTACCAAAGCAAAACGTTTCAAAACATTGTGCAACGAAAAAACAAAAAAAAGTAAAAACAAGTGTTTCTTATTGGACAAATTCAGATAAAAACCTTCCCGTTTCAAGATGTTGTCTTTGGTTTCGTGCCTCGTGAATAAGACCCAGGCCTCTCTGTGAGTGTATGACTGATGTACGCTGCTACAAAGACGGGCAGTAATGCTGCTCTTAATGAGATGAATTTAGACAGGAAACACAGGAGGCCTTGATGAAAGGACTTAATTAATACACTACTTAGGGAGGGAGGGAGGATGGGAGGAGAGAGGATAGGAGGGATGGAGGGAGGATGGGAGGAGAGAGGATAGGAGGGATGGAGGGAGGGAGGGGAGGAGAGAGGATGGGAGGGAAGGAAGGAGAGAGGATGGGAAGGAGGGAGGGAAGGAGAGATGATGGGAGGGAGGGAGGGAAGGAGAGAGGATGGGAGGGATGGAGGGAGGGAAGGAGGGAGGATGGGAGAGAGGGAGGGAGGGAGGGAAGGAGAGAGGATGGGAGGGAAGGATGGGAGGGAAGGAGAGAAGATGGGAGGGAGCGAAGTTAATTAACCATATGGAGGCTATAGGTACTAGAGAGGTATAGGTCTTCTCCTGTCCAAACCTTGAATGGATAAGATTAAATGCTGTGTAATCCAGCCCCATCTCTTTAATGGCTGTGTAATCCCGCCCCATCTCTTTAAATGCTGTGTAATCCAACCCCATCTCTTTAAATGCTGTGTAATCCAACCCCATCACTTTAAATGCTGTGTAATCCAATCCCATCTCTTTAATGGCTGTGTATTCCAGCCCCATCACTTTAAATGCTGTGTAATCCAACCCCATCTCTGTAATGGCTGTGTAATCCAACCCCATCTCTGTAATGGCTGTGTAATCCAACCCCATCTCTTTAATGGCTTTGTAATCCAACCCCATCTCTTTAATGGCTGTGTAATCCAACCCCATCTCTTTAATGGCTGTGTAATCCAGCCCCATCTCTTTAACGGCTGTGTAATCCAGCCCCATCTCTGTAATGGCTGTGTAATCCAGCCCCATCTCTTTAAATGCTGTGTAATCCAACCCCATCTCTGTAATGGCTGTGTAATCCAACCCAAACTCTGTAATGGCTGCGTAATCCAGCCCCATCTCTGTAATGGCTGTGTAATCCAGCCCCATCTCTGTAATGGCTGTGTAATCCAGCCCCATCTCTTTAAATGCTGTGTAATCCAACCCCATCTCTATAATGGCTGCGTAATCCAACCCCATCTCTGTAATGGCTGTGTAATCCAGCCCCATCTCTTTAACGGCTGTGTAATCCAGCCCCATCACTTTAAATGCTGTGTAAACAACAGCAGACACACCAAGCAGTAGCCAATAAGAAAATAGGATGAATCCCTATTTTACCATCCTACCATAATGAATCAACCTCCCTATTTTACCATCCTACCATAATGAATCAACCTCCCTATCCTACCATCCTACCATAATGAATCAACCTCCCTATCCTATCATTTTACCACAATGAATCTACCTCCCTATCTTACCATCCTACCATAATGAATCAACCTCCCTATCTTACCATCCTACCATAATGAATCAACCTCCCTGTCTTACCATCCTACGATAATGAATCAACCTCCCTATCTTACCATCCTACGATAATGAATCAACCTCCCTGTCTTACCATCCTACCATAATGAATCAACCTCCCTGTCTTACCATCCTACCATAATGAATCAACCTCCCTGTCTTACCATCCTACCATAATGAATCAACCTCCCTGTCTTACCATCCTACCATAATGAATCAACCTCCCTGTCTTACCACCCTACCTTAATATCCTACCATAATGAATCAACCTCCCTATCCTACCATCCTACCATAATGAATCAACCTCCCTATCCTACCATCCTACCATAATGAATCAAACTCCCTATTTTACCATCCTATCATAATGAATCAACCTCCCCATCTTACCATAATGAATCAACCTCCCTATTTTACCACCCTACCATAATGAATCAACCTCCCTATCTTACCATAATGAATCAACCTCCCTGTCTTACCATAATGAATCAACCTCCCTGTCTTACCATCCTACCATAATGAATCAACCTCCCTGTCTTACCATCTTACCATAATGAATCAACCTCCCTGTCTTACCATAATGAATCAACCTCCCTATCTTACCATCCTACCATAATGAATCAACCTCCCTGTCTTACCATCTTACCATAATGAATCAACCTCCCTATCGTACCATAATGAATCAACCTACCTATCCTACCATCTTACCATAATGAATCAACCTCCCTATCCTACCATCCTACCATAATGAATCAAACTCCCTATTTTACCATCCTATCATAATGAATCAACCTCCCCATCTTACCATAATGAATCAACCTCCCTATTTTACCACCCTACCATAATGAATCAACCTCCCTATCTTACCATAATGAATCAACCTCCCTGTCTTACCATCCTACCATAATGAATCAACCTCCCTATCTTACCATCCTACCATAATGAATAAACCTCCCTATCTTACCATCCTACCATAATGAATAAACCTCCCTATCTTACCATCCTACCATAATGAATCAGCCTCCCTATTTTACCATCCTACCATAATGAATCAACCACCCTATCTTACCATAATGAATCAACCTCCCTGTCTTACCATCATACCATAATGAATCAACCTCCCTGTCTTACCATAATGAATCAACCTCCCTGTCTTACCATCCTACCATAATGAATCAACCTCCCTGTCTTACCATCTTACCATAATGAATCAACCTCCCTGTCTTACCATAATGAATCAACCTCCCTATCTTACCATCCTACCATAATGAATCAACCTCCCTGTCTTACCATCTTACCATAATGAATCAACCTCCCTATCTTACCATAATGAATCAACCTCCCTATCTTACCATAATGAATCAACCTCCCTATCCTACCATCTTACCATAATGAATCAACCTCCCTATCCTACCATCTTACCATAATGAATCAACCTCCCTATCTTACCATCCTACCATAATGAATCAACCTCCCTATCTTACCATCCTACCATAATGAATCAACCTCCCTATCCTACCATCCTACCATAATGAATCTACCTCCCTATCTTACCATCCTACCATAATGAACCAACCTCCCTATCTTACCATCCTACCATAATGAATTAACCTCCATATCTTACCATCCTACCATAATGAATTAACCTCCCTATCTTACCATCCTACCATAATGAATTAACCTCCCTATCTTACCATCCTACCATAATGAATTAACCTCCCTATCTTACCATCCTACCATAATGAATCAACCTCCCTGTCTTACCATCCTACCATAATGAATCAACCTCCCTATTTTACCATTCTACCATAATGAATCAACCTCCCTGTCTTACCATCCTACCATAATGAATCAACCTCCCTATCTTACCATAATGAATCAACCTCCCTGTCTTACCATCCTACCATAATGAATCAACCTCCCTATCTTACCATAATGAATCATTCTCCCTGTCTTACCATAATGAATCAACCTCCCTATCTTACCATAATGAATCAACCTCCCTGTCTTACCATAATGAATCAACCTCCCTATTTTACCATTCTACCATAATGAATCAACCTCCCTGTCTTACCATCCTACCATAATGAATCAACCTCCCTATCTTACCATAATGAATCAACCTCCCTGTCTTACCATCCTACCATAATGAATCAACCTCCCTATCTTACCATAATGAATCATTCTCCCTGTCTTACCATAATGAATCAACCTCCCTATCTTACCATAATGAATCAACCTCCCTGTCTTACCATAATGAATCAACCTCCCTATCTTACCATAATGAATCAACCTCCCTGTCTTACCATCCTAACATAATGAATCAACCTCCATGTCTTACCATAATGGATCAACCTCCCTATCTTACCATAATGAATCAACCTCCCTATCTTACCATCCTAACATAATGAATCAATCTCCCTGTCTTACCATCCTAACATAATGAATCAACCTCCCTGTCTTACCATCCTAACATAATGAATCAACCTCCCTGTCTTACCATAATGGATCAACCTCCCTATCTTACCATAATGAATCAACCTCCCTATCTTACCATCCTACCATAATGAATCAACCTCCCTATCCTACCATAATGAATCAAACTCCCTATCTTACCATCCTACCATAATGAATCAACCTCCCTGTCTTACCATCCTACCATAATGAATCTACCTCCCTATCTTACCATCCTACCATAATGAATCAACCTCCCTATCTTACCATAATGAATCAACCTCCCTATCTTACCATCTTACCATAATGAATCTACCTCCCTATCTTACCATCCTACCATAATGAATCAACCTCCCTGTCTTACCATCCTACCATAATGAATCTACCTCCCTATCTTACCATCCTACCATAATGAATCTACCTCCCTATCTTACCATCCTACCATAATGAATCTACCTCCCTATCTTACCATCCTACCATAATGAATCTACCTCCCTATCTTACCATCCTACCATAATTAATCAACCTCCCTATCTTACCATCCTACCATAATGAATCAACCTCCCTATCTTACCATCCTACCATAATGAATCTACCTCCCTAGCTTACCATCCTACCATAATGAATCAACCTCCCTATCCTACCATCCTACCATAATGAATCTACCTCCCTATCTTACCATCCTACCATAATGAACCAACCTCCCTATCTTACCATCCTACCATAATGAATCAACCTCCCTATCTTACCATAATGAATCAACCTCCCTATCTTACCATAATGAATCAACCTCCCTATCTTACCATAATGAATCAACCTCCCCATCTTACCATCTTACCATAATGAATCAACCTCCCTATCTTACCATAATGAATCTACCTCCCTGTCTTACCATCCTACCATAATGAATCAAACTCCCTATCTTACCATAATGAATCAACCTCCCTATCTTACCATAATGAATCAAACTCCCTATCTTACCATAATGAATCAACCTCCCTATCTTACCATAATGAATCAACCTCCCTATCTTACCATAATGAATCAACCTCCCTGTCTTACCATAATGAATCAACCTCCCTATCCTACCATAATGAATCAAACTCCCTATCTTACCATAATGAATCAACCTCCCTATCTTACCATAATGAATCAACCTCCCTATCTTACCATCTTACCATAATGAATCAACCTCCCTATCTTACCATAATGAATCTACCTCCCTGTCTTACCATCCTACCATGGCCAGTAGGCACAGCATGAGGAACTGCTAATTCAGTTAGATAGAACCAGTTAACCTTAATGGTAGATTAAGGATTTTGGCCTTTCAGGACGATAACCAGACATGAGCCAAGGTTAGCTCATCTCCCTGTAACACTCAGTCTGAGATTAGACATGTCTGGAACCCCAAATGAGTGAGGAACCCATGACAGGAAACAGAATGAACAGGATCCTGGCCCTCACACAAAACATATGGTCGTGTAGTGTAGTGTACCATGCATGTCTCCAGGTCCTCCAGCCTTTCTGCCTCATTCAGCTCCGTGGTGGCCCGTTTAGGAGCCCTCTCCTCGGGTACGTCCAGGTCCACAGACTCCTGCTGGACCAGAGGACGCTCCTTCCTCACCAGGTGGTCAGCCTAGGGGGAAGCAAGACATAATGACTATTACACTACTATTACTGTTACTATGGTCACTGTTACTGTTACTTTGGTCACTGTTACTATGTTCACTGGTACTGTCACTATGGGCACTATTACTGTTACTATGTTCACTACTACTGTTACTATAGTCACTATTACTGTTACTATGGTCACTGTTACTGTTACTATGGTCACTATTACTGTTACTATGTTCACTACCACTGTTACTATAGGCACTATTACTGTTAATATGGTCACTGTTACTGTTACTATGGTCACTATTACTGTTACTATGTTCACTACCACTGTTACTATAGGCACTATTACTGTTACTATGGTCACTGTTACTGTTACTATGGTCACTATTACTGTTACTATGTTCACTACCACTGTTACTATAGGCACTATTACTGTTACTATGGTCACTGTTACTGTTACTATGGTCACTATGACTGTTACTATGGTCACTATTACTGTCACTATGGTCACTATTACTGTTACTATGGCCACTACTACTGTTACTATGTTCACTACTACTGTTACTATAGTCACTATTACTGTTACTATAGTCACTGTTACTGTTACTATGGTCACTATTACTGTTACTATGTTCACTACTACCGTTACTATAGTCACTATTACTGTTACTATGGTCACTGTTACTGTTACTATGGGCACTATTACTGTTACTATGTTCACTACCACTGTTACTATAGACACTATTACTGTTACTATGGTCACTGTTACTGTTACTATGGTCACTATGACTGTTACTATGGTCACTATTACTGTTACTATGGTCACTATTATTGTTACTATGTTCACTATTACTGTTACTATGGTCACTGTTACAATGTTCACTATTACTGTTACTATGGTCACTGTTACTGTTACCATGGGCACTGTTACTATGGTCACTATCACTGTTACTATGGTTACTGTTAATATGGTCACTGTTACTGTTACTATGGTTACTGTTACTATGGTCACTATTCCTGTTGCTATGGTCACTATTACTGTTACTATGGCCACTATTACTGTTACTATGTTCACTATTACTGTTACTATGGTCTATGTTACTGCTACTATGGTCAATATTACTGTCACTATGGTCACTGTTACTGTTACTATGGTCACTGTTACTGTTACTATGGCCAATGTTAATATGGTCACTGTTACTATGGTCACTATTACCGTTACTATGGTCACTGTTACTATGGTAACTATTACTGTTACTATGGTCACTGTTACTATGGTAACTGTTACTGTTACTATGGTCACTGTTACTTTGGTTACTATTACTCTTACTATGGTCACTATTACTGTTACTATGGTCACTATTACTGTTACTATGGTCACTATTACTGTTACTATGGTCACTATTGCTGTTACTATGGTCACTATTACAGTGTATTATTATATATGACCTATATGATCATACACCTGTACTAGTGAACCAGTGACTGACTCAGTATGAATCATAGAATTCATGTTAGAATTTCACAGAATATTCAAGCTACTGTGTTGTCATGGTTATCAAGAGTAGTGATTGTACTGTATCTCCAGGCATGATTAAGACTCACCAGTGTGTGCTGAGAGCCAGACAGGGCTTCTAGGATCTCATCTACGATACGGTCTGAGAGGAAGGAAGCCAGGCTCAACTTTACCTCACTAGGAGCGAAACAGAGGGGTGAAGAGGAGAGAAACAGAGGAATGAAGAGGAGAGAAACAGATTGATGAAGAGGAGAGAAACAGAGGGGTGAAGAGGAGAGAAACAGAGGGGTGAAGAGGAGAGAAACAGAGGGGGCAAGAGGAGAGAAAGAGGGGTGAAGAGGAGAGAAACAGAGGGGTGAAGAGGAGAGAAACAGAGGAATGAAGAGGAGAGAAACAGAGGGGTGAAGAGGAGAGAAACAGAGGGGTGAAGAGGAGAGAAACAGATTGATGAAGAGGAGAGAAACAGAGGGGTGAAGAGGAGAGAAACAGAGGAATGAAGAGGAGAGAAACATATTGATGAAGAGGAGAGAAACAGAGGGGTGAAGAGGAGAGAAACAGAGGGGTGAAGAGGAGAGAAACAGAGGGGTGAAGAGGAGAGAAACAGAGGGGTGAAGAGGAGAGAAACAGATTGATGAAGAGGAGAGAAACAGAGGGGTGAAGAGGAGAGAAACAGAGGGGTGAAGAGGAGAGAAACAGAGGGGTGAAGAGGAGAGAAACAGATTGATGAAGAGGAGAGAAACAGAGGAATGAAGAGGAGAGAAACATATTGATGAAGGGGAGAGAAACAGAGGGGTGAAGAGGAGAGAAACAGAGGGGTGAAGAGGAGAGAAACAGATTGATGAAGAGGAGAGAAACAGAGGAATGAAGAGGAGAGAAACATATTGATGAAGAGGAGAGAAACAGAGGGGTGAAGAGGATAGAAACAGAAGGGGGAAGAGGAGAGAAACAGAGGAATGAAGAGGAGAGAAACAGAGGGGTGAAGAGGAGAGAAACAGATTGATGAAGAGGAGAGAAACAGAGGAATGAAGAGGAGAGAAACAGAGGGGTGAAGAGGAGAGAAACAGAGGGGTGAAGAGGAGAGAAACAGAGGGGTGAAGAGGAGAGAAACAGAGGGGTGAAGAGGAGAGGAAAGAAACAGATTGATGAAGAGGAGAGGAGAGAAACAGATTGATGAAGAGGAGAGGAGAGAAACAGATTGATGAAGAGGAGAGGAACAGATTGATGAAGAGGAGAGGAACAGATTGATGAAGAGGAGAGGAGAGAAACAGATTGATGAAGAGGAGAGAAACAGATTGATGAAGAGGAGAGGAGAGAAACAGATTGATAAAGAGGAGAGGAACAGATTGATGAAGAGGAGAGGAGAGAAACAGATTGATGAAGAGGAGAGAAACAGATTGATGAAGAGGAGAGAAACAGATTGATGAAGAGGAGAGAAACAGATTGATGAAGTAAGAACAAGGAGAGATGCTTCCTTCATTCCCTCTTCACAGGGTCAACACTGAGGCAAGGCTGTGTGGGCCGTCAGACCAGCAGGCTGTGAACAACCCTGTGGCGTTCTAAATGACAGTGTGAATCTACACTGGAAGGATAGAGACCTGCACACTGTCCAACTACAGGACCAATACGTGGGACTCTAACAATCAGGGCCACTGCTATGAGCTTAACACAGACAGTGACAGAGGACACAGACAGACAGTGACAGAGGACACAGACAGACACGTCATCTCTGTAGATAACACAATATAAAAACAGTACACTAGGATTCTGCTTCTCTATGTACTCAGGCTTGTCAGCCAGAGGTCGTAGTTCATTCAGCCAAGAGAACAAGGAGGTTGGAGGTTAGTGATTTCAGGACAAACAGCAAAAATAATGTTGAATTTTATCAACGTTAGAAAGTTGGGACAGCATTAGTGTGGAGTAAAGTGTCCTGCCATATTTACACATCATCCACCTCTAGTCTCACCTGATCTTGTTGATGATGTCGACCCCAGACTGTTCCAGCAAGGTGTTCTTGACAAAGCTACGGGGGACCACCATCTTAGCTGTGCTGGCTTTGATCAGGTCCTGACGAAGGTTAGTCTTCCTCATCACATGGGGACAGAGACCCTCCGCAGCGTCCACCATGGACTCCAACAGACTCTGATGGAGGAAACACATCACATCTAGACATCCACCATGGACTCCAACAGACTGATGGAGGAAACACATCACATCTAGACATCCACCATGGACTCCAACAGACTGATGGAGGAAACACATCACATCTAGACATCCACCATGGACTCCAACAGACTGATGGAGGAAACACATCACATCTAGACATCCACCATGGACTCCAACAGACTGATGGAGGAAACACATCACATCTAGACATCCACCATGGACTCCAACAGACTGATGGAGGAAACACATCACATCTAGACATCCACCATGGACTCCAACAGACTGATGGAGGAAACACATCACATCTAGACATCCACCATGGACTCCAACAGACTGATGGAGGAAACACATCACATCTAGACATCCACCATGGACTCCAACAGACTGATGGAGGAAACACATCTAGACATCCACCATGGACTCCAACAGACTGATGGAGGAAACACATCACAATCAGGCTCCCTATGTGTGTGTGTGTGTGTGTGTGTGTGTGTGTGTATGTGTGTGTGTATGTCAGGCAGCCTCTCAGAACTCCTTCTCTCTGCTCTGATTACAGGCTGAGGGAAACATGACAGCTCCCCTGCTGACACAACAACGACCACAGTGTTGAGACCTGGGAAGTACGAACATATTTATTACAGTCCAGCTTCAGCTCTGCACGTCTCAACGGCCAATATGTCTGAGGAATTTGAAAAGCAGGAGAATATGCAAGGCTGTGTGTGTGTATGGGGGGGGGGGGGGGGGGGGGGGGGGGTCTGGAAGGGCAGAGAGAGACGAGACGAGGATGCAGGCGTCTGCCTACCTGCCAAGAACGTACCGCTGCCCAGACCAATAACATCCGTTCTTATCAAACTGTCTTTTAGGACGTCAGAACCCTGCAGAAATATACACGTTTCTGGAGATGGAACCTGTTCAGAGCAGCATCCTGGCACAATATTCTATTTTACCCCCTTTTTTCTCCCCAATTACGATCTTATCTCATCGCTGCAACTCCCCAACGGGCTCGGGAGGCGAAGGTTGAGTCATGCGTCCTCCGAAACATGGCCCCGCCAAACCGCGCTTCTTAACACCCGCCCTCTTAACCCGGAAGCTAGCCGCATGTGCCGCACTATGGAACTTCCGATCACGGCCGGTTGTGATACAGCCCGGGATCGAACCCGGGTCTGTAGTGACGCCTCTAGCTCTGCGAGGCAGTGTCTTAGACCGCTGCGCCACTCGGGAGACCCCTCAACAACATTTTGACCCATCATCAGTTCTCTTCAAACATTGACTTCCTTGACTTTTCGTGCTTAAAACCATGGCCCCCCTACCTGTAGCTGTTCATCCATGACCCTAGCCACCTCTCCAGCCATGGACTCCAGTTTCTCCTGGATGGGTCCTACTGACTGACCGTTGACCTCTTCTCTGGACGCTGCTCCCAGGTGGTACAGGTTAGGAAGCAGCTGGGGGGAGGAGGAGAGAGCAGGAGGAGAAGAGGAGGAGAGGACAGGAGGAGGAGAGGACAGGAGGAGGAGAGGACAGGAGGAAAGGACAGGAGGAGAGGACAGGAGGAGGAGAGGACAGGAGGAAAGGACAGGAGGAAAGGACAGGATGAGAGGACAGGAGGAGGAGAGGACAGGAGGAGGAGAGGAGGAGAGGGGGAGAGGACAGAAGGAGGAGAGGACATGAGGAGGAGAGGAGGACAGGAGGAGGAGAGGACAGGAGGAAAGGAGGGGAGGAGGAGGAGAAGAGGGGAGAGGAGGAGGAGAGGAGGAAAGGAGAGGAGGAGGAGAGAAGGAGGAGGAGAGGACAGGAGGAGGAGAGGACATGAGGAGGAGAGAAGGAGGAGGAGAGGACAGGAGGAGGAGAGGACATGAGGAGGAGAGAAGGAGGAGGAGAGGACAGGAGGAGAGGACAGGAGGAGGAGAGGAGGAGGAGGAGAGGACAGGAGGAGAGGACATGAGGAGGAGAGAAGGAGGAGGAGAGGACAGGAGGAGGAGAGGACATGAGGAGGAGAGGACAGGAGGAAAGGAGAGGAGGAGGAGGAGAAGAGGGGAGAGGAGGAGGAGAGGAGGAAAGGAGAGGAGGAGGAGAGAAGGAGGAGGAGAGGACAGGAGGAGGAGAGGACATGAGGAGGAGAGAAGGAGGAGGAGAGGACAGGAGGAGGAGAGGAGGAAAGGGTTAGAAAAAGGGTAGTAACATTCAAACTGTTAGGGGATTCTATCTTCCTCTGCAGAATGTTCAATGTGGGATTATGGGTTAGGTCTGAACTAAATGAGTCAAATGACCAGTCACCGTTTTGGAGTTCCTGGCATCCTTCATCAGGTTTTCGGCCGTCTTGACGTCGTCTAAGATCACGTCTGTCTCTGAGTTCCTCAGGGAGTTGAGATGGTCCTGGACTTTCACACAGATCCTGTCAATCATCTGAAGAAGAAGAAGAGTGTGAGACAGGAACAAAGCAGTTATCTGTCGAGCAGTGAAACCTAATATCCACCTTAACTCAAGACGGAAGACAATCTGAGAGGAATAGTAGACAGGACTTCAGAGCATCTTGAGGACAAACTTGAATCATCTTCAGATGACAATACCATCTCTTTACGCTCCTCTCAAATTACAGGAAATACAAACCGTCACACATCTACACCATGAAATGAATCACTAAGCATCGTCTCATCTTCACCATGAAATGAATCACTAAGCATCGTCTCATCTTCACCATGAAATGAATCACTAAGAATCGAGTCTCATCTTCACCATGAAATGAATCACTGAGAATCGTGTCTCATCTTCACCATGAAATGAATCACTAAGAATCGAGTCTCATCTTCACCATGAAATGAATCACTAAGAATCGAGTCTCCTCTTCACCATGAAATGAATCACTAAGAATCGTGTCTCATCTTCACCATGAAATTAATCCCTAAGAATCATGTCTCATCTTCACCATAAAATGAATCACTAAGAATCGTGTCTCATCTTCACCATGAAATGAATCACTAAGCATCGTGTCTCATCTTCACCATGAAATGAATCACTAAGCATCGTGTCTCATCTTCACCATGAAATGAATCACTAAGCATCATGTCTCATCTACACCATGAAATGAATCACTGAGAATCGTGTCTCATCTTCACCATGAAATGAATCACTAAGCATCATGTCTCATCTTCACCATGAAATGAATCACTGAGAATCGTGTCTCATCTTCACCATGAAATGAATCACTAAGCATCGTGTCTCATCTTCACCATGAAATGAATCACTAAGCATCGTGTCTCAGCTTCACCATGAAATGAATCACTAAGCATCGTGTCTCAGCTTCACCATGAAATGAATCACTAAGAATCGTGTCTCATCTTCACCATAAAATGAATCACTAAGCATCGTGTCTCACATAACTGGTGTAACTGAGTCATGTTTGTAGGCCTCCTTACTCGCACACACTTTTCCAGTTCTGCCCACAAATGTTCTATAGAGTTGAGGTCAGGGCTTTGTGATGGCCATTCCAATACCTTGACTTTATTGTCCTTAAGTCATTTTGCCATAACTTTGGAAGTATGCTTGGGGTCATTGTCCATTTGGAAGACCCATTTGCAACCAAGCTTTCACTTCCTGACTGATGTCTTGAGATGTTGCTTTAATATATCCACATAATTATCCCTCCTCATGATGCCATCTATTTTGTGAAGAGCACCAGTCCCCCTGCAGCAAAGCACCCCCACAACATGATGCTGCCACCCAATCAAAACAGTTAGCCTGACCCCTGCTCCCCCAAGTGACCTCAGTGTTAATCAGTGGTCAGGGGAGACAGTTTCACAGGAGGGACCTCAGTGTTAATCAGTGGTCAGGGGAGACAGTTTAACAGGAGGGACCTCAGTGTTAATCAGTGGTCAGGGGAGACAGTTTAACAGGAGGGACCTCAGTGTTAATCAGTGGTCAGGGGAGACAGTTTAACAGGAGGGACCTCAGTGTTAATCAGTGGTCAGGGGAGACAGTTTCACAGGAGGGAGATTACAGGCTTTTAGTGGGGTGATTAAACGCAATGCTACGCTCAATAACTCAACTAAATAAAGTCGAGCTAGGACCCCCGTGTCGCTGACCCCCCGTGTCGCTGACCCCCCGTGTCGCTGACCCCCGTGCCGCTGACCCCCGTGCCGCTGACCCCCGTGTCGCTGACCCCCGTGTCGCTGACCCCCCGTGTCGCTGACCCACGTGTCGCTGACCCCCCGTGTCGCTGACCCCCCGTGTCGCTGACCCCCGTGTCGCTGACCCACGTGTCGCTGACCCCCCGTGTCGCTGACCCCCCGTGTCGCTGACCCCCCGTGTCGCTGACTCCGTGTCGCTGACCCCCTGTGTCGCTGACCCACGTGTCGCTGACCCCCGTGTCGCTGACCCCCGTGTCGCTGACCCCCGTGTCGCTGACCCCCCGTGTCGCTGACCCCCGTGTCGCTGACCCCCTGTGTCGCTGACCCCCTGTGTCGCTGACCCCGGTTTTACCTCTGCAGCTGTATTTAGATGGTGCTGTATCTTTACTGTTGTGCTACCTGTTGAGTGGTGGTGGTAACGATGCCCTGTTGGAGGCGGTAAGCCTGCTCCTGGAGGTATTGACGAGTCTCGTGGTTCCGGAACAGGTAGTTCTCAATCTGAAGAGAGCAGAGAGACTCTGTCAGCCATTTGTCATAGCAATGATATCCAAGTAGCACAATGGTTATAACTCATAGCTTTTGTTATCGAATGTGTGTGTTAGGTGAATATATATGTTGTTTTTGTACCCTGACTACATAATAAATCCCTAAATGGAAAAATAACGATATTGATTGATAGTTCAACCAGGTCCTCAGAGGTTTAAAGAGCCTGACTCACCTTCTGTCTTCTCTGGGCTTTAAGAGTCTGACTCACCTTGAGCAGGGCGTCCTCAGTCTTCTCAGAGGCTTTAAGAGTCTGACTCACCTTGAGCAGGGCGTCCTCAGTCTTCTCAGGGCTTTAAGAGCCTGACTCACCTTGATCAGGGCGTCCTCAGTCTTCTCAGGGCTTTAAGAGTCTGACTCACCTTGAGCAGGGCGTCCTCAGTCTTCTCAGGGCTTTAAGAGTCTGACTCACCTTGAGCAGGGCGTCCTCAGTCTTCTCAGGACTGGCTTTAAGAGCCTGACTCACCTTGAGCAGGGCATCCTCAGTCTTCTCAGGGCTTTAAGAGTCTGACTCACCTTGAGCAGGGCATCCTCAGTCTTCTCAGGACTGGCTTTAAGAGCCTGACTCACCTTGAGCAGGGCGTCCTCAGTCTTCTCAGGGCTTTAAGAGTCTGACTCACCTTGAGCAGGGCGTCCTCAGTCTTCTCAGGACTGGCTTTGAGAGCCTGAGACGCATCGATGATGGGGATAGGCATGAACCGGATGGTGAAGTTTCTGTCAAGGAGATGGACAGTCTCATAAATTTAGCATAGTTTAAACACATAGTATAATGTATTTATTCATTACAGTCATATTTAACCATATATTGTCATTCATATTTGATTGCTGTATTTATATTTAAACAGATATTATGACCCGATTAGTTATAGAAATCTGAATTGGTTTAAAAGCCAGTCTTGAACTATTCAAATATTCCTGACTACTATAATGTGGCTGTATTGGTTCTAACATCATAATGTATACAGTATCCGATTCAACTAATGTGATTCTTTTAGCATTATAATGTATACAGTATCCGATTCAACTAATGTGATTCTTTTAGCATTATAATGCATACAGTATCTGATTCAACTAATGTGATTCTTTTAGCATTATAATGTATACAGTATCCGATTCAACTAATGTGATTCTTTTAGCATTATAATGTATACAGTATCCGATTCAACTAATGTGATTCTTTTAGCATTATAATGTATACAGTATCTGATTCAACTAATGTGATTCTTTTAGCATTATAATGTATACAGTATCCGATTCAACTAATGTGATTCTTTTAGCATTATAATGTATACAGTATCTGATTCAACTAATGTGATTCTTTTAGCATTATAATGTATACAGTATCCGATTCAACTAATGTGATTCTTTTAGCATTATAATGTATACAGTATCTGATTCAACTAATGTGATTCTTTTAGCATTATAATGCATACAGTATCTGATTCAACTAATGTGATTCTTTTAGCATTATAATGTATACAGTATCTGATTCAACTAAAGTGATTCTTTTAGCATTATAATGCATACAGTATCTGATTCAACTAATGTGATTCTTTTAGCATTATAAAGGCTACAACAACAGACTAGAACACATCAAGAGAGGCCCACCCTCTGGATGTGTGTGTGTGTGTGTGTGTGTGTATATATGATATGTGTGTGTGTGTGTGTGTGTCTGTATGGACGTGTTTAACTATACTTGTGGGGACCACATTTTGTTAGCCCCCACAAGGTCAAATGCTATTTTTAGGGGGTTTAGGGTTAAGGTTGGAATTAGGGTTAGGTTTTGGGGCTAAGTTTAGGGTTAACGGTTAGGGAAAATATGACTGAATTTTGTGCCCCTACACGGTTAGTTGTACAAGACACTCTCTCTGTGTGTGTGTGTGTGTGTGTGTGTGTGTGTGTGTGTGTGTGTGTGTGTGTGTGTGTGTGTGTGTGTGTGTGTGTGTGTGTGTGTGTGTGTGTGTGTGTGTGTGTGTGTGTGTGTGTGTGTGTGTGTGTGTGTGTGTGTAACAAGCCATTTCATCTCCTAATTGATTGTGACTTGACATCGATAAGTGAGGTGACTGATCCTCTGCAGTTGGAAAGTCAGCCCAGAATAGTACATTAATAATGAGAGAGAGAGAGAGAGACAGAGAGAGACAGAGACAGAGACAGAGAGAGGTAGGGGATTTGATCCAACAGTCTCACAACAAGCCAACGCTCCGGAAACATCTTTGAATTGATATCACTGTTTGGTTAAAGAAAAAAAGAGCTGTAAAAACCAACAGTCACTTTGAACATCTCTTTTGTATTTAGTGAGATGCAGCTCTATGTCTCTGAAGGACAGGTACAGGCCCACATGTTCAGTCAGACGGACCTGACGTTTCACTATTCCTCAGTGAAATCACAGCCAGAGCAGGTAGCAGACTGAACCGGGTCTATTCAGACAGAGGCACAGGTTTGGCCCATGGGAATATGAGGTTGGGGAGAACATAAAGTCTGAAACAACCTTTACAGTAGTAATAAACCCAGGGTGTTTACCTAAAGATGGCCACTTCTCTAGTAAAACCAGGGTGTTTACCTAAAGACGGCCAATTCTCTAGTAAACCCAGGGTGTTTACCTAAAGATGGCCACTTCTCTAGTAAACCCAGGGTGTTTACCTAAAGATGGCCACTTCTCTAGTAAACCCAGGGTGTTTACCTAAAGATGGCCACTTCTCTAGTAAACCCAGGGTGTTTACCTAAAGATGGCCACTTCTCTAGTAAACCCAGGGTGTTTACCTAAAGATGGCCACTTCTCTAGTAAACCCAGGGTGTTTACCTAAAGATGGCCACTTCTCTAGTAAACCCAGGGTGTTAACCTAAAGATGGCCACTTCTCTAGTAAACTCAGGGTGTTAACCTAAAGATGGCCACTTCTCTAGTAAACCCAGGGTGTTAACCTAAAGATGGCCACTTCTCTAGTAAACCCAGGGTGTTAACCTAAAGATGGCCACTTCTCTAGTAAACCCAGGGTGTTAACCTAAAGATGGCCACTTCTCTAGTAAACCCAGGGTGTTAACCTAAAGATGGCCACTTCTCTAGTAAACCCAGGGTGTTAACCTAAAGATGGCCACTTCTCTAGTAAACCCAGGGTGTTAACCTAAAGATGGCCACTTCTCTAGTAAACCCAGGGTGTTAACCTAAAGATGGCTAGTTATCTCTTATCTATAGGCCCTCAAGGAACTTCACTGGACTCTATGTAAATTGGAAACCATATATCCTGAGGATGCATTTATTGTCGCTGACAGTGTGGTGAAGAAGGCGTAACAGCGCCTCTTCAACCTCAGGAGGCTGAAGAAATGTGGCTTGTCACCCAAAACCCTGACAAACTTTTACGGATGCACAATCGAGAGAATCCTGTCGGGCTGTATCACAGCCTGGTACGGCAACTGCTCCGCCCTCAACCGCAAGGTTCTGCAGAGGGTGGTGCGGTCTACACAGGCCATCGCTCATCCATATACACTGCTCAAAAAAATAAAGGGAACACTTAAACAACACAATGTAACTCCAAGTCAATCACACTTCTGTGAAATCAAAACTGTCCACTTAGGAAGCAACACTGATTGACAATAAATTTTACATGCTGTTGTGCAAATGGAATAGACAAAAGGTGGAAATTATAGGCAATTAGCAAGACACCCCCCAAAACAGGAGTGATTCTGCAGGTGGTGACCACAGACCACTTCTCAGTTCCTATGCTTCCTGGCTGATGTTTTGGTCACTTTTGAACCAAAACATCAGCCAGGAAGCATAGGAACTGAGAAGTGGTCTGTGGTCACCACCTGCAGAATCACTCCTGTTTTGGGGGGTGTCTTGCTAATTGCCTATAATTTCCACCTTTTGTCTATTCCATTTGCACAACAGCATGTGAAATTTATTGTCAATCAGTGTTGCTTCCTAAGTGGACAGTTTGATTTCACAGAAGTGTGATTGACTTGGAGTTACATTGTGTTGTTTAAGTGTTCCCTTTATTTTTTTGAGCAGTGTATTTATATGTACATATTCTCATTCACCCCTTTAGATTTGTGTATTAGGTAGTTGTTGTGGAATTCTTAGATTACTTGTTGGTTATTACTGCACTGTCGGAACTAGAAGCACAAGGATTTCATTACACTCGCATTAACATCTGCTAACCATGTGTATGTGACGGTCTCTCTCCCTCTCCCCCCTCTCTCTCTCTCCATCTCTCCCCTTCTCTCTCCCTCTCCCCTCTCTCTCTCTGCTCCCTCTCCCCTCTCTCCCTCTCTTCCCTTCTCTCTCCCTCTCCTCTCTCCATCTCTCCCCTTCTCGATCCCTCTCTCCTCTCTCCATCTCTTCCCTTCTCTATCCTCTCTCCCTCTCCCCTCTCCTCTCCACCATGTGTGCCACAGGGTCCACATCCATCCTCATCACAAAGCAAATTACAAATCACCAGCCTCCCAGATTCATCACAGGGCGCTAGGTAAGCATCCAGCCAGCCAACGCTTATTGTTATGCAGCAATTACAGAATGTAGATTCTATTTAAATGAGGATGAAACAAAGTAATTGTCCAGACACTCATGACTGAGTGGATTCTAATATCATTCAGCTCTAAATTCATAGACAGCCAATCACATGGTACCCTGTCTGGTGCTTGTCTGCCATTCCTCCCCTCCCCCCCTCTCTCTTCTCTCTCCCGATTCCCCAACCCTCTCTCTTCTCTCTCCCCCACCCTCTCTCTTCTCTCTTCTCCTCCCCCCCTCTCTCTTCTCTCTCTTCTCTCTCTCCTCACCCCACCCCTCTTCTCTCTCCTCAACTCTCCCCCACCCCTCTTCTCTCTCTCTCCCCCACCCTCTCTCTTCTCTCTCTCCTCACCCCACCCCTCTTCTCTCTCCTCAACTCTCCCCCACCCCTCTTCTCTCTCTCTCTCTTCTCTCTCCTCCACACTCTCTCTTTTCTCTCTCCTCACCCCACCTCTCTTCTCTCTCCTCTCCCCCACCCCTCTTATATCTCTCTCCCCCACCCTCTCTCACCCCTCTCCTCTACCTCTCTCTCTCTCTCTGCTAACCTCCTCTCTACCCCCCATTCAACCCTCTCTCTCTCCCCCTCCACCCTGTCTGTGCTGCCCGGGATGAACAGCAGGCCCCGAGCCAAGTGGAGCAGAGAGGAACACAATAACCACACTGTTTTCTGTCCTCACCACAGCAGCCTGCTGTATCATCATTTGTATTCTGGAAGTGTTTCTGGTCATAATAGTTCACCACAGTAGACTGATCCATGGGGCGGCAGGTAGCCTAGTGGTTAGAGTGTAGGGGCGGCAGGTAGCCTAGTGGTTAGAGTGTAGGGACGGCAGGTAGCCTAGTGGTTAGAGTGTAGGGGCGGCAGGTAGCCTAGTGGTTAGAGTGTAGGGACGGCAGGTAGCCTAGTGGTTAGAGTGTAGGGGCGGCAGGTAGCCTAGTGGTTAGAGTGTAGGGACGGCAGGTAGCCTAGTGGTTAGAGTGTAGGGGCGGCAGGTAGCCTAGTGGTTAGAGTGTAGGGACGGCAGGTAGCCTAGTGGTTAGAGTGTAGGGGGGGCAGGTAGCCTAGAGGTTAGAGTGTAGGGACGGCAGGTAGCCTAGTGGTTAGAGTGTAGGGACGGCAGGTAGCCTAGTGGTTAGAGTGTAGGGGCGGCAGGTAGCCTAGTGGTTAGAGTGTAGGGACGGCAGGTAGCCTAGTGGTTAGAGTGTAGGGACGGCAGGTAGCCTAGTGGTTAGAGTGTAGGGGCGGCAGGTAGCCTAGTGGTTAGAGTGTAGGGACGGCAGGTAGCCTAGTGGTTAGAGTGTAGGGGCGGCAGGTAGCCTAGTGGTTAGAGTGTAGGGACGGCAGGTAGCCTAGTGGTTAGAGTGTAGGGGCGGCAGGTAGCCTAGTGGTTAGAGTGTAGGGACGGCAGGTAGCCTAGTGGTTAGAGTGTAGGGGCGGCAGGTAGCCTAGTGGTTAGAGTGTAGGGGCGGCAGGTAGCCTAGTGGTTAGAGTGGAGGGACGGCAGGTAGCCTAGTGGTTAGAGTGTAGGGACGGCAGGTAGCCTAGTGGTTAGAGTGTAGGGACGGCAGGTAGCCTAGTGGTTAGAGTGTAGGGGCGGCAGGTAGCCTAGTGGTTAGAGTGTAGGGGCGGCAGGTAGCCTAGTGGTTAGAGTGTAGGGACGGCAGGTAGCCTAGTGGTTAGAGTGTTGGGACTGCAGGTAGCCTAGTGGTTAGAGTGTAGGGGCGGCAGGTAGCCTAGTGGTTAGAGTGTAGAGGAGGCAGGTAGCCTAGTGGTTAGAGTGTAGGGACGGCAGGTAGCCTAGTGGTTAGAGTGTAGGGACGGCAGGTAGCCTAGTGGTTAGAGTGGAGGGGCGGCAGGTAGCCTAGCGGTTAGAGTGTAGGGGCGGCAGGTAGCCTAGTGGTTAGAGTGTAGGGGCGGCAGGTAGCCTAGTGGTTAGAGTGGAGGGACGGCAGGTAGCCTAGTGGTTAGAGTGTAGGGACGGCAGGTAGTCTAGTGGTTAGAGTGTAGGGGCGGCAGGTAGCCTAGTGGTTAGAGTGGAGGGGCGGCAGGTAGCCTAGTGGTTAGAGTGTAGGGACGGCAGGTAGCCTAGTGGTTAGAGCGTTGGGCCAGAAACCTAAAGGTTGCTAGATCGAATCCCTGAGCTGACAAGGTAGAAATCTGTCGTTCTGCCCCTGAACAAGGCAGTTAACCCACCGTTCCTAGGCCGTCATTATAAATAAGAATTTGTTCTGATTGTATTTCTGGTCATATTCACTACAGTACTAGCTAGATCTCCATTGGTCCTCTGGTCATATTCACTACAGTCCTAGCTAGATCTCCATTGGTCCTCTGGTCATATTCACTACAGTACTAGCTAGATCTCCATTGGTCCTCTGGTCATATTCACTACAGTCCTAGCTAGATCTCCATTGGTCCTCTGGTCATATTCACTACAGTACTAGCTAGATCTCCATTGGTCCTCTGGTCATATTCACTACAGTCCTAACTAGATCTTCATTGGTCCTCTGGTCATATTCACTACAGTACTAGATCTCCATTGGTCCTCTGGTTGTATTTCTGGCTCCTCCCCTACTGCCTCCACCACAGTATCTCCCCACCCAGGAGATCCATCTCTGCCATCTCTTTCCAGAGGCTCTCCCCTTCACTCCACTTCCATCCTCTTCCTTCCTCCTCTCCACCTCCCCTCCTTCTCTCTCCTCTCCCCTCCTCTCCACCTCCCCTCCTTCTCTCTCCTGTCCCCTCCTCGAGACATCCTCATATGTCTGTTACATCCTTCCTCCCTGTTACAGTTTCCCTGTTACAGGTCCCACCCACCCACCCACCCACCCACCCACCCACCCACCCACCCACCCACCCACCCACCCACCCACCCACCCACCCACCCACACACACACACACACACACACACACACACACACACACACACACACACACACACACACACACACACACACACACACACACACACACACACACACAGAGAGAGTCCCATTGCTACTCACTTCTCCAGAGCAGCAGCTACATCCTGAAGACCTTGAGGACTGATGTTGTTCTTATCCCAGATCACCGTCCTGGAGAGACAGATCAGAAGCATCTATCAATCACATATCAAACCATCCCTCTGTCTTGTATCTACAGTAACACACTTTAACACAGAGACAAACTCAGAGAGGCTTCAGAGCACATCTAAAATCAATTGCTCATAATACTCAAATATGTCATCATTCAAACCATCAACAGAGTGTCTGAGGCAGTCCTCTCCTCACCAAACCATCACCAGGGTGTCTGAGGCAGTCCTCTCCTCACCAAACCATCATCAGAGTGTCTGAGGCAGTCCTCTCCTCTCCAAACCATCACCAGGGTGTCTGAGGCAGTCCTCTCCTCACCAAACCATCATCAGAGTGTCTGAGGCAGTCCTCTCCTCTCCAAACCATCACCAGGGTGTCTGAGGCAGTCCTCTCCTCACCAAACCATCATCAGAGTGTCTGAGGCAGTCCTCTCCTCACCAAACCATCACCAGGGTGTCTGAGGCAGTCCTCTACTCTCCAAACCATCATCAGAGTGTCTGAGGCAGTTCTCTCCTCTCCAAACCATCACCAGAGTGTCTGAGGCAGTCCTCTCCTCACCAAACCATCATCAGAGTGTCTGAGGCAGTCCTCTCCTCTCCAAACCATCATCAGAGTGTCTGAGGCAGTCCTCTCCTCTCCAAACCATCATCAGAGTGTCTGAGGCAGTCCTCTCCTCTCCAAACCATCATCAGAGTGTCTGAAGCAGTCCTCTCCTCTCCAAACCATCATCAGAGTGTATGAGGCAGTCCTCTCCTCTCCAAACCATCATCAGAGTGTCTGAGGCAGTCCTCTCCTCTCCAAACCATCATCAGAGTATCTGAGGCAGTCCTCTCCTCTCCAAACCATCATCAGAGTGTCTGAGGCAGTCCTCTCCAAACCATCATCAGAGTGTCTGAGGCAGTCCTCTCCTCACCAAACCATCATCAGAGTATCTGAGGCAGTCCTCTACTCTCCAAACCATCATCAGAGTGTCTGAGGCAGTCCTCTCCTCACCAAACCATCATCAGAGTGTCTGAGGCAGTCCTCTCCTCACCAAACCATCATCAGAGTGTCTGAGGCAGTCCTCTCCTCACCAAACCATCATCAGAGTGTCTGAGGCAGTCCTCTCCTCTCCAAACCATCATCAGAGTGTCTGAGGCAGTCCTCACCTTAGTTTACTGTTGATCTGCAGGGCCTTGGCCAGCATCTTAGCCCCCATGTCTCCCATGGCGTTCCCACTGATATCCACCCTGGTCAGACTGGTGTTGCTGCCCAGAGCATTCAGCACAATGGTCAGGTCTGTCTTCAGCTTAGAGTCAGCCAGGGACAGAGACGTCAGGGGCTGCAAGGGGACAAGGGATACTCAATCATTTATTCATTCATTCAATAAATCATATAGCCCTATTTACATCAGCTGTTACCAGAAAGTGCTTTTACAGTAACCTCAGCCTAAACCCTAACACTTTTACAGTAACCCAGCCAAACTCTAACCCTTTTACAGTAACCTCAGCCTAAACCCTAACCCTTTTACAGTAAACTCAGCCTAAACCCTAACACTTATACAGTAACCTCAGCCTAAACCCTAACAGTTTTACAGTAACCTCAGCCTAAACCCTAACAGTTTTACAGTAACCTCAGCCTAAACCCTAACAGTTTTACAGTAACCTCAGCCTAAACCCTAACAGTTTTACAGTAACCCAGCCTAAACCCTAACAGTTTTACAGTGACCTCAGCCTAAATCCTAACAGTTTTACAGTAACCTCAGCCTAAACCCTAACAGTTTTACAGTAACCTCAACCTAAACCCTAACAGTTTTACAGTAACCTCAGCCTAAACCCTAACAGTTTTACAGTAACCTCAGCCTAAACCCTAAAGAGCAAGCAGAAACAAAAGCACAGTGGCCAGGACAAACTAGAGAGGAACCAGGCTCAGAGGGGAGGCCCAAGAAGACTCAAGTCTCCACAATGCTAATCTATGTTCCCATGCGAGAAAAAAACCCCCAGTGAAAGTTATTTTTCCTGTTAGACTCTTTCTCTTTGATAGATGTCTTGACTTTGAGCTCAGAACAAAGTAATACGTAAGAAACATTCTTCACTTCAAAAAGCAACTACATTATTGGCCCGAATGTCATACCTTTTTACAGCTTGGCAGCTCAAGTTTTCCTCTCTATAACTTTGATCTCATTAAACTAAGTCCACAGACACAGCAGGGATATCAATTAACATAGGATCATTTTTTGCCTGACATTTCACATTTTTGGGGGATTTTCCTGGACATAATAAATGAAATGGGTGCCTCAGATATCCACATGCAAAGCCTCCAACTGGGATGAAATGCAGACAGATTTAGAGGAACAGCGTCGAGGTCCAAGCTAACGTCAAGCCTTTAAAAACATCCCATCACATCCCAGCTCTGCTCAGCAGGGAGCTGCATGTAGATTGACTAGATTGGAAACCATTTTGACTGACTACTAAAAGACCTTGACCAGAGAGATTATAGACACAGTTCAAACAGCTAACTGAGGGATAGCTTAGTATCCAGCTGGGTTGGTAGAGGGGGAGACGAGGGGAGACGGGGGAGACCAGGGGAGACGGAGGAGGGGGAGACGCGGGGGGAGAGACAAGGGGAGACGGGGGAGGGTGAGACGGGGGAGACGAGGGAGGGGGAGACGAGGGGAGACGGGGGAGGGGGAGAGTGAGACGGGGGAGACGGGGGGAGACGGGGGAGAGTGAGACGAGGGGAGACCAGGGGAGACAGGGGAGGGGGAGACGAGGGGGGAGAGACGAGGGGAGACGGGGGAGGGTGAGACGGGGGAGACGAGGGAGGGGGAGACGGGGGAGACGAGGGAGGGGGAGACGGGGGAGACGAGGGAGGGGGAGACGATGGGAGACGGAGACGAGGGAGGGGGAGACGAGGGGGGGGAACAGGGGAGGGTGAGACGGGGGAGGGTGAGACGAGGGGAGACGGGGGAGGGGGAGAGTGAGACGGGGGAGACGAGGGGAGACGGGGAGAGTGAGACGAGGGGAGACCAGGGGAGACGGGGGAGGGGGAGACGAGGGGGGAGAGACGAGGGGAGACGGGGGAGGGTGAGACGGGGGAGGGTGAGACGAGGGGAGACGGGGGAGGGGAGGAGTGAGACGGGGGAGACGAGGGAGGGGGAGACGATGGGAGACGGGGGAGTGTGAGACGGGGGAGACGAGGGAGGGGGAGACGATGGGGAGACGGGGGAGGGGGAGACGAGGGGGGGAGACAGGGGAGGGTGAGACGGGGGAGGGTGAGACGAGGGGAGACGGGGGAGGGGAGGAGTGAGACGGGGGAGACGAGGGAGGGGGAGACGATGGGAGACGGGGGAGTGTGAGACGGGGGAGACGAGGGAGGGGGAGACGATGGGAGACGGGGGAGGGGGAGACGAGGGAGGGGGAGACGAGGGGGGGGGGCAGGGGAGGGTGAGACGGGGGAGGGTGAGACGAGGGGAGACGGGGGAGGGGGAGAGTGAGACGGGGGAGACGAGGGGAGACGGGGGAGAGTGAGACGAGGGGAGACGGGGGTGGGGAAGACGAGGGGAGACGGGGGGGGGCTAAGACGAGGGGAGACGGGGGGGGGAGACGAGGGGGGGGAGAGGGGAGACGGGGGGGAAGACGAGGGGAGACGAGGGAGGGGAAGCTGAGGGGAGACGGGGGGGAGATGGGGGGGGGGCGAGGGGAGACGGGGGGGAAGACGAGGGGAGACGAGGGGGGCGAGGGGAGACGGGGGGAGACGAGGGGAGACGGGGGGGGGGCGAGGGGAGACGGGGGGGAGACGGGGGCGAGGGGGGGGAGACGGGGGCGAGGGGAGACGGGGGGGAAGACGAGGGGAGACGAGGGGGGCGAGGGGAGACGGGGGGGAAGAAGAGGGGAGACGGGGGGGGCTAAGACGAGGGGAGACAGGGGGGGGAGACGAGGGGGGGGAGAGGGGAGACGGGGGGGAAGACGAGGGGAGACGGGGGGGGCGAGGGGAGACGGGGGGGAAGACGAGGGGAGACGAGGGGGGCGAGGGGAGACGGGGGGGAGACGAGGGGAGAGACGAGGGGAGACGGGGGGGGGGGGGCGAGGGGAGACGGGGGGGGGGGCGAGGGGGGCGAGGGGAGACGGGGGGGGGAAGACGAGGGGAGACGGGGGGGGGGGGGGGGGGGGGAGGGGGGGAGGGTGAGACGAGGGGAGACGGGGGAGGGTGAGACGAGAGGAGACGGGGGAGGGGGAAGCAAGCGGGAGCAGACATCAAAAGCTGTGTTATGCTGACTGTTCTGACTACTACTGACTCTGTTCTGTCTGGTTCAGAGATAAACTACTGACTCTGTTCTGTCTGGTTCAGAGATAAACTACTGACTCTGTTCTGTCTGGTTCAGAGATAAACTACTGACTCTGTTCTGTCTGGTTCAGAGATAAACTACTGACTCTGTTCTGTCTGGTTCAGAGATAAACTACTGACTCTGTTCTGTCTGGTTCAGAGATAAACTACTGACCCTGTTCTGTCTGGTTCAGAGATAAACTATTGACTCTGTTCTGTCTGGTTCAGAGATAAACTACTGACTCTGTTCTGGTTCAGAGATAAACTACTGACTGTTCTGGTTCAGAGATAAACTACTGACCCTGTTCTGTCTGGTTCAGAGATAAACTACTGACTCTGTTCTGTCTGGTTCAGAGATAAACTACTGACTCTGTTCTGTCTGGTTCAGAGATAAACTACTGACTCTGTTCTGTCTGGTTCAGAGATAAACTACTGACTCTGTTCTGGTTCAGAGATAAACTACTGACTCTGTTCTGTCTGGTTCAGAGACAAACTACTGACTCTGTTCTGTCTGGTTCAGAGATAAACTACTGACTCTGTTCTGGTTCAGAGATAAACTACTGACTCTGTTCTGGTTCAGAGATAAACTACTGACTCTGTTCTGGTTCAGAGATAAACTACTGACTCTGTTCTGTCTGGTTCAGAGATAAACTACTGACTCTGTTCTGTCTGGTTCAGAGATAAACTACTGACTCTGTTCTGGTTCAGAGATAAACTACTGACCCTGTTCTGTCTGGTTCAGAGATAAACTACTGACCCTGTTCTGGTTCAGAGATAAACTACTGACCCTGTTCTGTCTGGTTCAGAGATAAACTACTGCCCCTATTCTGTCTGGTTCAGAGATAAACTACTGACTCTGTTCTGTTCTGGTTCAGAGATAAACTACTGACTCTGTTCTGTCTGGTTCAGAGATAAACTACTGACTCTGTTCTGTCTGGTTCAGAGATAAACTACTGACTCTGTTCTGTCTGGTTCAGAGATAAACTACTGACTCTGTTCTGTCTGGTTCAGAGATAAACTACTGACCCTGTTCTGTCTGGTTCAGAGATAAACTACTGACTCTGTTCTGTCTGGTTCAGAGATAAACTACTGACTCTGTTCTGTCTGGTTCAGAGATAAACTACTGACTCTGTTCTGTCTGGTTCAGAGATAAACTACTGACTCTGTTCTGTCTGGTTCAGAGATAAACTACTGACTCTGTTCTGTCTGGTTCAGAGATAAACTACTGACTCTGTTCTGGTTCAGAGATAAACTACTGACTCTGTTCTGTCTGGTTCAGAGATAAACTACTGACTCTGTTCTGTCTGGTTCAGAGATAAACTACTGACTCTGTTCTGGTTCAGAGATAAACTACTGACCCTGTTCTGTCTGGTTCAGAGATAAACTACTGACTCTGTTCTGTCTGGATCAGAGATAAACTACTGACTCTGTTCTGGTTCAGAGATAAACTACTGACCCTGTTCTGTCTGGTTCAGAGATAAACTACTGACCCTGTTCTGTCTGGTTCAGAGATAAACTACTGACTCTGTTCTGTCTGGTTCAGAGATAAACTACTGACTCTGTTCTGTCTGGTTCAGAGATAAACTACTGACTCTGTTCTGTCTGGTTCAGAGATAAACTACTGACCTTGTTCTGGTTGAGAGATAAACTACTGACTCTGTTCTGTCTGGTTCAGAGATAAACTACTGACTCTGTTCTGTCTGGTTCAGAGATAAACTACTGCCCCTATTCTGTCTGGTTCAGAGATAAACTACTGACCCTGTTCTTTCTGGTTCAGAGATAAACTACTTATTATTTCATGACATCTTTGGTCTGGTTCAAATCCAGGCCTCCAGACTACTGCTGCAGTATAATGTACACTCCCCTGTGTACAGTGTGTATTTGGACAGTAGACTACTACTCCCCTGTGTACAGTGTGTATTTGGACAGTAGACTACTACTCCCCTATGTACAGAGTGTATTTGGACAGTAGACTACTACTCCCCTATGTACAGTGTGTTTTTGGACAGTAGACTACTACTCCCCTACGTACAGTGTGTATTTGGACAGTAGACTACTACTCCCCTATGTACAGTGTGTTTTTGGACAGTAGACTACTACTCCCCTACGTACAGTGTGTATTTGGACAGTAGACTACTACTCCCCTATGTACAGAGTGTATTTGGACAGTAGACTACTACTCCCCTACGTACAGAGTGTATTTGGACAGTAGACTACTACTCCCCTACGTACAGTGTGTATTTGGACAGTAGACTACTACTCCCCTACACACAGAGTGTATTTGGACAGTAGACTACTACTCCCCTACGTACAGTGTGTATTTGGACAGTAGACTACTACTCCCCTACACACAGAGTGTATTTGGACAGTAGACTACTACTCCCCTACGTACAGTGTGTATTTGGACAGTAGACTACTACTCCCCTACGTACAGTGTGTATTTGGACAGTAGACTACTACTCCCCTACGTACAGAGTGTATTTGGTGACGCTAAAACGTTACATTTGGCTTTATATTCCAGAATTTGGTGATTTGAGATTAAATGTTTTATTTGAGGTCGACAGTATAGAATGTCACATTATATCTTTGGGTATTTTCATACATATCTGTTTTACCGTTTAGAAATCAATGCAATTAAATAAGTATTTGGACAAATTTTATTATAGTGTATAACATTTTGGCAAAAGTTTAGTGTTTGGTCCCATATTTCTAGCACACAATGACAACATCAAGCTTGTGACTCTACAAACTATTTGGATGCATTTTGTAGTTTGTTTTTGTCCGTGTTCCAGGTGAATGGAATGAAGCGGAGTCAGGCGCAGGGCACGGGTACGAGTAAAGCCACGATCTTTACTCAATCCCAACAATAATCCAACAAGGATAAACATAAACAATCCAGAACACGTACACGGAACCACTTGACAAACACAATCACTCACAAAACAACAGGGGAAGCCAGAGGGTTAGATAAGGAACATGATTATGGGAATTGAAACCAGGTGTGTACAATGAAGACAAAACAAAATGAAACATGGATCGGTGGTGACTAGAAAGCCGGTGACGTCGACCGCTGAACGCCGCCCGAACAAGGAGAGGGACCAACTTCGGCGGAAGTCGTGACAGTTTTGGTTGTGTTTCAGATTATTTTCAGAAATTAATGGTAAAACATGTATTGTGTCATTTTGGAGTCCCTTTTATTGTAAATAAGAATAGAATATGTTTCTGAACACTTAAACATAAATGCTTTAAAAAAAACATGTAACCTTTATTTAACTAGGCAAGTAAGTTATGAACAAATTCTTATTTACAATGACGGCCTACCCCGGCCAAACCCGGATGACACTGGGCCAAGTGTGCGCCGCCCTATGGGACTCCCAAGTTGTGATACAGCCTGGATTCGAACCAGTGACACCTCTACCACTGAGATGCAGTGCCTTAGACCGCTGAGCCAATCGGGAGCCATTTACATTACATTTACATTTAAGTCATTTAGCAGACGCTCTTATCCAGAGCGACGTACAAGTACATACATTCATACTTTTTTTTTTTTTTTTGTACTGGACCCCGTGGGAATCGAACCCACAACCCTGGCGTTGCAAGCGCCATGCTCTACCAACTGAGCTACACGGGAGCCCCTATCCAATAGATGTGGATACTACCACGATCGTGGATAATCATGGTAGCGTCAGGTCTCTCATTCAGAAGACAGTGTGTGGGAGCAGAGGCATCTTTGAATTAGTTCTGTGTAAAATCATATTTAATCAGTGGAGGCTCCTCAGAGGAGGAAGGGGAGGACAATCCTCCTCACTGAATTTCATAAAAATGTAAATAGTGAAACGTTAAAAAAAGTTATCCTTTGTAGATGAAACTATACTAAATATAATCACGATTAAAACACTGTTTTGCAATGCATGTCTACAGTAGCCTGAGCAGCACTCTGTAGGGTAGCACCATGGTGACAGCTAGCTTCTGTCCTCCTCTGGGTACATTGACTTCAATACAAAACCTAGGAGGCTCATGGTTCTCACCGCCTTCCATAGACTTCCATAGCAATTATGACAACTTCCGGAGGATGTTCTCCAACCTATCAGAGCTCTTGCAACATGAACTGAAATATTTTTCACCCAATCAAAGGATCAGAGATTGAATCTAGTACTGAAAGCATAAGCTACAGCTAGTTAGCACTGCAGTGCATTAAATGTGGTGAGTAGTTGACTCAAAGAGAAAGACAATAGTTGAACAGTTTTGAACAAACGTAATTTCTTCCAAACTTAATTTTTTCCAAAATTAAGGAGAAGCAAGAGAGCGAGTGAGAGAGATAGCTCGGTATATTTCATAGTATATTTTTTTCACTTCAACTTACTTAGCTAGCGACTGCAGCTAGCTAGATTAGCCTACTCAAACACCCAGCTCAAACATAGAGGGATGCTATGTTAGCTAGCTGGCTATGGTTATCCAACACTGGAACTCTTCCAAGTCAAGGTAAGCTTTTGGTTTTATTAATATATTGCCACCGGGACTCGCCGGTGTAACTGCTAAACTGCTTGCTGCTGACTGTACACTGTACTGCATGATTGTAGCGGGTTTACTAACGCGTTAGTTCGAGTACTTCTAGCCAACTATGATGTACAATAATGTATGCTGTGTGTAGCGGTTAGCGGCCATGATGTGAAGGTTTAGCTTGGAAAGTTTTCTTTTGTCTGGTCACAGAGAGCTGATGTGTTGTGCACTGAAGTCCACAACTGAAGGGAAAAGTTTAGAAGAGGAGAGCGTGTAGATAGATGTAAGAAGGAATTATATATACAGCGAGCTGCTTGTATGTGGCTGCTATGAAAGCGAACTGAGTTTGCGTGTGATCTGTGGTGTATTCATTGCGTTGAAAAACGTTCCTCGAACGGAAGCAAATAAAACGGGGATAAACATACATGAATTTGTCCAATAGAAACTCTTGTTTGCAACTGTTGGACTAATGACTACACCCTAGATCAGCTAGATGTAGGCAAGAGTGTTGAAGGCGGAATGTGTCACCTTGATTACTCAAATTTCTCTCAACCTGTGCACCTACGTTGTAAACCTTCATTCATAGAATAGGTTGTAGCAACCTCATGATGGGTATAGGGAAAATCAGAGTATTAGGTAGTAGCCTAAACTTAACGATGTTACATTGAACTGGGTGAATGGAATATGAATGAGAGTCATCCAATATGCTGTAATAGAAATAAGGCCATGTTAAAATAAATAAATTATCCTCCCTAATCTCAAACGGCACCAACCGCCACTGTAATACATGTACCTTTTTTCTTGTATATTTTATCCCATAAATCAGGGTTCGTACAGACAGTGGCAAATCAAATTCAAGTACTTTCAAACACTAATATTTATTTTCAAGAACCGATAGGTCGCAGTTGTAAATGAGAACTTGTTCTCAACTAGCCTACCTGGTTAAATAAAGGTGAACTATAAATATTTTTTATTTTAAATGGTTCATATTATGTCATTGCTTCTAGTCGCCACCAGATGGCAGTATACCACCACGACCTCATGAGAGAAAAAAAAACGAACTTAGTATTCATCACTACCTTACAAGTTCTACTCAATAATACTTTGTTTCACTACTTACCTACTACATACACGAGTGGTAAGTCAGGCCTGAGGATGTTGTAATTTGAGTAGTGATGAGCAGATTTGTAATTCGAGTAGTGATGAGCAGAGTTGTAATTCGAGTAGTGATGAGCAAAGTTGAGATTTGAGTAGTGATGAGCAGAGTTGAGATTTGAGTAGTGATGAGCAGAGTTGAGATTTGAGTAGTGATGAGCAGAGTTGTAATTTGAGTAGTGATGAGCAGAGTTGTAATTTGAGTAGTGATGAGCAGAATTGTAATTTGAGTAGTGATGAGCAGAGTTGAGATTTGAGTAGTGATGAGCAGAGTTGTAATTTGAGTAGTGATGAGCAGAGTTGTAATTTGAGTAGTGATGAGCAGAGTTGTAATGTGAGTAGTGATGAGCAGAGTTGTAATTTGAGTAGTGATGAGCAGAGTTGTAATACGAGTAGTGATGAGCAGAGTTGTAATACGAGTAGTGATGAGCAGAGTTGTAATTTGAGTAGAGATGAGCAGAGTTGTAATGTGAGTAGTGATGAGCAGAGTTGTAATTTGAGTAGTGATGAGCAGAGTTGTAATACGAGTAGTGATGAGCAGAGTTGTAATATGAGTAGTGATGAGCAGAGTTGTAATTTGAGTAGTGATGAGCAGAGTTGTAATACGAGTAGTGATGAGCAGAGTTGTAATGTGAGTAGTGATGAGCAGAGTTTTGGGACATGTCTACTAGTGAACACACATGTCCTATTCACATTACTACACAATTCCAGCGTAATGACTGTGTTTTTATTGGGCATTTGGGAATCTATTACTTAATAGCAACAAAAAAGCATCTTGCTTCCGACTGGCAGCTTTAGTGTCGCCGGTCGGGAGAACGGGCACCAGAACGAGGAGCACGGAATATCGTGGGCGCCCCATAAATGAGGCGATTGGCCAAAAAAAACTCTGGAGGTTGTTGCCCGTTTTGGCGGGCCCCTAATAAGTCAGTTCTATACCTGCCTGGCTGAGTGGCAGTGTGGGTGGAATGAGTGAGCTCGCCTGGCAACCACAGCGCCAAACACATGAGGAAATATAACTTGGTAGTCTGCCTGGAAATATATTCGCAAGACCAATCCATTTTTCTAATATTTTTCATAAACATATTTGGTCATTATCTGTTCTCTTCTCATATTAATTCAAAGAACTTTTCAAGAACCAACTTGAGAAAATGTCTGACTTTCAAGCTAATCCAGTACTTGAATTTCAGAGTGCTAAATTCTAGTACTTTTAAGCACCTCACGCACCTTGTGAGAACCCTGATAAATGGATCAAATTGAGGGGGCACTTCAATGTCCCCTTCCAGACCGGCCCATGTTCCCACACAGAGACGTGTTGGGGCTGGAAGGGGACAACTCTGAGGAGGTAAGCTACACTCAGTAGGGTCTAGGGATCAACATTCCCACCCTACACTCTTAGAGAAAAGGGTTCCAAAAGGGTTATTCGGCTGTCCCCATAGGAGAACCCTTTTTGGTTCCAGGTAGAACTCTTTTAAGTTCCAGGTAGAACTCTTTTGGGTTCTGTGTAGAACCCTCTGTGGAAAGGGTTCTACCTGGAACCAAAAATAGTTATTTAAAGGGTTCTCCAATAGGGACAGCTGAAGAACCCTTTTAGGTTCTAGATAGCACCTTTTTTTTTTAAAGAGTGTATGGGCCCTGGTCAAAAGTAGTGCACTATAAAGGGAATAGGGATTTGGGATGCAACCAAAAAACAAGACATTTCCTGTCTATCTCTATGGTTCTATCTGTGTAGGCACACAGAATACTACGATTATGTAACAGTCATTGAAATTAAACTCATTGATGTCTACCTCTCTAAAAGAAGAACCCGCCCTCCACCAACATGTCATTGTATGTGTTGTGTTTGGGTGTCATAGTCTAAACAAGGCCTGTAATGAACTACAGACGGTTGTTGCTGAACGTAGAAAGACAAGTAGAAATCCTCCCCATTGAGATTCACTGTGTTGTCTTTCCTCTCCTATTTCCTCTCCTGTTTCCTCTCCTGTTTCCTCTCGCCTCACTGGAGACAGACTGTTTCTTTCTGTTTCTCCTCCTCATAATGTCTGGCACTGCGATCTGTTTCTCCTCCTCATACTGTCTGGCACTGGGATCTGTTTCTCCTCCTCATACTGTCTGGCACTGGGATCTGTTTCTCCTCCTCATACTGTCTGGCACTGGGATCTGTTTCTCCTCCTCAAACTGTCTGGCACTGGGATCTGTTTCTCCTCCTCATACTGTCTGGCACTGGGATCTGTTTCTCCTCCTCATACTGTCTGGCACTGGGATCTGTTTCTCTTCCTCATACTGTCTGGCACTGGGATCTGTTTCTCCTCCTCATACTGTCTGACACTGGGATCTGTTTCTCTTCCTCATACTGTCTGGCACTGGGATCTGTTTCTCCTCCTCATACTGTCTGGCACTGGGATCTGTTTCTCCTCCTCATACTGTCTGGCACTGGGATCTGTTTCTCCTCCTCATAATGTCTGGCACTGGGATCTGTTTCTCCTCCTCATACTGTCTGGCACTGGGATCTGTTTCTCTTCCTCATACTGTCTGGCACTGGGATCTGTTTCTCCTCCTCATACTGTCTGGCACTGTGATCTGTTTCTCCTCCTCATACTGTCTGGCACTGGGATCTGTTTCTCTTCCTCATACTGTCTGGCACTGGGATCTGTTTCTCCTCCTCATACTGTCTGACACTGGGATCTGTTTCTCTTCCTCATACTGTCTGGCACTGGGATCTGTTTCTCCTCCTCATACTGTCTGGCACTGGGATCTGTTTCTCCTCCTCATACTGTCTGGCACTGGGATCTGTTTCTCCTCCTCATAATGTCTGGCACTGGGATCTGTTTCTCCTCCTCATACTGTCTGGCACTGGGATCTGTTTCTCCTCCTCATACTGTCTGGCACTGGGATCTGTTTCTCCTCCTCATACTGTCTGGCACTGGGATCTGTTTCTCTTCCTCATACTGTCTGGCACTGGAATCTGTTTCTCTTCCTCATACTGTCTGGCACGGCGATCTGTTTCTCCTCCTCATACTGTCTGGCACTGGGATCTGTTTCTCCTCCTCATACTGTCTGGCACTGGGATCTGTTTCTCCTCCTCATATTGTCTGGCACTGGGATCTGTTTCTCCTCCTCATACTGTCTGGCACTGGAATCTGTTTCTCCTCATACTGTCTGGCACTGGGATCTGTTTCTCCTCCTCATACTGTCTGGCACTGGGATCTGTTTCTTCTCCTCATACTGTCTGGCATGGCGATCTGTTTCTCCTCCTCATACTGTCTGGCACTGGGATCTGTTTCTCTTCCTCATACTGTCTGGCACTGGGATCTGTTTCTCTTCCTCATACTGTCTGGCACTGGGATCTGTTTCTCCTCCTCATAATGTCTGGCACTGGGATCTTTCTCCTCCTCATACTGTCTGGCACTGGGATCTGTTTCTCCTCCTCAAACTGTCTGGCACTGGGATCTGTTTCTCCTCCTCATAATGTCTGGCACTGTGATCTGTTTCTCCTCCTCATACTGTCTGGCACTGGGATCTGTTTCTCCTCCTCATAATGTATGGCACTGGGATCTGTTTCTCCTCCTCATACTGTCTGGCACTGTGATCTGTTTCTCCTCCTCATACTGTCTGACACTGGGATCTGTTTCTCTTCCTCATACTGTCTGGCACTGGGATCTGTTTCTCCTCCTCATACTGTCTGGCACTGGGATCTGTTTCTCTTCCTCATACTGTCTGGCACTGGGATCTGTTTCTCTTCCTCATACTGTCTGGCACTGGGATCTGTTTCTCCTCCTCATACTGTCTGGCACTGGGATCTGTTTCTCTTCCTCATACTGTCTGGCACTGGAATCTGTTTCTCTTCCTCATACTGTCTGGCATGGCGATCTGTTTCTCCTCCTCATACTGTCTGGCACTGGGATCTGTTTCTCCTCCTCATACTGTCTGGCACTGGGATCTGTTTCTCCTCCTCATACTGTCTGGCACTGGGATCTGTTTCTCCTCCTCATACTGTCTGGCACTGGAATCTGTTTCTCCTCATACTGTCTGGCACTGGGATCTGTTTCTCCTCCTCATACTGTCTGGCACTGGGATCTGTTTCTCCTCCTCATACTGTCTGGCATGGCGATCTGTTTCTCCTCCTCATACTGTCTGGCACTGGGATCTGTTTCTCTTCCTCATACTGTCTGGCACTGGGATCTGTTTCTCTTCCTCATACTGTCTGGCACTGGGATCTGTTTCTCCTCCTCATAATGTCTGGCACTGGGATCTGTTTCTCCTCCTCATACTGTCTGGCACTGGGATCTGTTTCTCCTCCTCAAACTGTCTGGCACTGGGATCTGTTTCTCCTCCTCATAATGTCTGGCACTGTGATCTGTTTCTCCTCCTCATACTGTCTGGCACTGGGATCTGTTTCTCCTCCTCATAATGTATGGCACTGGGATCTGTTTCTCCTCCTCATACTGTCTGACACTGTGATCTGTTTCTCCTCCTCATACTGTCTGACACTGGGATCTGTTTCTCTTCCTCATACTGTCTGGCACTGGGATCTGTTTCTCCTCCTCATACTGTCTGGCACTGGGATCTGTTTCTCTTCCTCATACTGTCTGGCACTGGGATCTGTTTCTCTTCCTCATACTGTCTGGCACTGGGATCTGTTTCTCTTCCTCATACTGTCTGGCACGGCGATCTGTTTCTCCTCCTCATACTGTCTGGCACTGGGAGACAGAGAGGAGATAATATCAGAGAGATATCACACACCCTAAACCATCTCAGCCCAGTCTGCCAAGAAGCCAAGCCAGATGTCTCTATGTGGACCTGTGCCCTGACATGTCATGCAGTAATATACATTCAGAGTGGTTACATCCCTCACTCTGCCCTCCACAGCATTCAGAGTGGTTACATCCCTCACTCTGCCCTCCACAGCATTCAGAGAGGTTACATCCCTCACTCTGCCCTCCACATCATTCAGAGAGGTTACATCCCTCACTCTGCCCTCCAAAGCATTCAGAGAGGTTACATCCCTCACTCTGCCCTCCACAGCATTCAGAGCGGTTACATCCCTCACTCTGCCCTCCACAGCATTCAGAGTGGTTACATCCCTCACTCAGCCCTCCACAGCATTCAGAGTGGTTACATCCCTCACTCTGCCCTCCACAGCATTCAGAGAGGTTACATCCCTCACTCTGCCCTCCACAGCATTCAGAGTGGTTAATCCCTCACTCTGCTCTCCACAGCATTCAGAGAGGTTACATCCCTCACTCTGCCCTCCACAGCATTCAGAGTGGTTACATCCCTCACTCTTCCCTCCACAGCATTCAGAGCGGTTACATCCCTCACTCTGCCCTCCAAAGAATTCAGAGTGGTTACATCCCTCACTCTGCCCTCCAAAGCATTCAGAATGGTTACATCCCTCACTCTGCCCTCCAAAGCATTCAGAATGGTTACATCCCTCACTCTGCCCTCCAAAGCATTCAGAGTGGTTACATCCCTCACTCTGCCCTCCAAAGCATTCAGAGTGGTTAAATCCCTCACTCTGCCCTCCACAGCATTCAGAATGGTTAAATCCCTCACTCTGCCCTCCAAAGCATTCAGAATGGTTACATCCCTCACTCTTCCCTCCACAGCAGATCTGTTTCTCCTCCTCATACTGTCTGGCACTGGAATCTGTTTCTCCTCATACTGTCTGGCACTGGGATCTGTTTCTCCTCCTCATACTGTCTGGCACTGGGATCTGTTTCTTCTCCTCATACTGTCTGGCATGGCGATCTGTTTCTCCTCCTCATACTGTCTGGCACTGGGATCTGTTTCTCTTCCTCATACTGTCTGGCACTGGGATCTGTTTCTCTTCCTCATACTGTCTGGCACTGGGATCTGTTTCTCCTCCTCATACTGTCTGGCACTGGGATCTGTTTCTCTTCCTCATACTGTCTGGCACTGGGATCTGTTTCTCTTCCTCATACTGTCTGGCACTGGGATCTGTTTCTCCTCCTCATAATGTCTGGCACTGGGATCTTTCTCCTCCTCATACTGTCTGGCACTGGGATCTGTTTCTCCTCCTCAAACTGTCTGGCACTGGGATCTGTTTCTCCTCCTCATAATGTCTGGCACTGTGATCTGTTTCTCCTCCTCATACTGTCTGGCACTGGGATCTGTTTCTCCTCCTCATAATGTATGGCACTGGGATCTGTTTCTCCTCCTCATACTGTCTGGCACTGTGATCTGTTTCTCCTCCTCATACTGTCTGACACTGGGATCTGTTTCTCTTCCTCATACTGTCTGGCACTGGGATCTGTTTCTCCTCCTCATACTGTCTGGCACTGGGATCTGTTTCTCTTCCTCATACTGTCTGGCACTGGGATCTGTTTCTCTTCCTCATACTGTCTGGCACTGGGATCTGTTTCTCCTCCTCATACTGTCTGGCACTGGGATCTGTTTCTCTTCCTCATACTGTCTGGCACTGGAATCTGTTTCTCTTCCTCATACTGTCTGGCACGGCGATCTGTTTCTCCTCCTCATACTGTCTGGCACTGGGATCTGTTTCTCCTCCTCATACTGTCTGGCACTGGGATCTGTTTCTCCTCCTCATACTGTCTGGCACTGGGATCTGTTTCTCCTCCTCATACTGTCTGGCACTGGAATCTGTTTCTCCTCATACTGTCTGGCACTGGGATCTGTTTCTCCTCCTCATACTGTCTGGCACTGGGATCTGTTTCTCCTCCTCATACTGTCTGGCATGGCGATCTGTTTCTCCTCCTCATACTGTCTGGCACTGGGATCTGTTTCTCTTCCTCATACTGTCTGGCACTGGGATCTGTTTCTCTTCCTCATACTGTCTGGCACTGGGATCTGTTTCTCCTCCTCATAATGTCTGGCACTGGGATCTGTTTCTCCTCCTCATACTGTCTGGCACTGGGATCTGTTTCTCCTCCTCAAACTGTCTGGCACTGGGATCTGTTTCTCCTCCTCATAATGTCTGGCACTGTGATCTGTTTCTCCTCCTCATACTGTCTGGCACTGGGATCTGTTTCTCCTCCTCATAATGTATGGCACTGGGATCTGTTTCTCCTCCTCATACTGTCTGACACTGTGATCTGTTTCTCCTCCTCATACTGTCTGACACTGGGATCTGTTTCTCTTCCTCATACTGTCTGGCACTGGGATCTGTTTCTCCTCCTCATACTGTCTGGCACTGGGATCTGTTTCTCTTCCTCATACTGTCTGGCACTGGGATCTGTTTCTCTTCCTCATACTGTCTGGCACTGGGATCTGTTTCTCTTCCTCATACTGTCTGGCACGGCGATCTGTTTCTCCTCCTCATACTGTCTGGCACTGGGAGACAGAGAGGAGATAATATCAGAGAGATATCACACACCCTAAACCATCTCAGCCCAGTCTGCCAAGAAGCCAAGCCAGATGTCTCTATGTGGACCTGTGCCCTGACATGTCATGCAGTAATATACATTCAGAGTGGTTACATCCCTCACTCTGCCCTCCACAGCATTCAGAGTGGTTACATCCCTCACTCTGCCCTCCACAGCATTCAGAGAGGTTACATCCCTCACTCTGCCCTCCACATCATTCAGAGAGGTTACATCCCTCACTCTGCCCTCCAAAGCATTCAGAGAGGTTACATCCCTCACTCTGCCCTCCACAGCATTCAGAGCGGTTACATCCCTCACTCTGCCCTCCACAGCATTCAGAGTGGTTACATCCCTCACTCAGCCCTCCACAGCATTCAGAGTGGTTACATCCCTCACTCTGCCCTCCACAGCATTCAGAGAGGTTACATCCCTCACTCTGCCCTCCACAGCATTCAGAGTGGTTAATCCCTCACTCTGCTCTCCACAGCATTCAGAGAGGTTACATCCCTCACTCTGCCCTCCACAGCATTCAGAGTGGTTACATCCCTCACTCTTCCCTCCACAGCATTCAGAGCGGTTACATCCCTCACTCTGCCCTCCAAAGAATTCAGAGTGGTTACATCCCTCACTCTGCCCTCCAAAGCATTCAGAATGGTTACATCCCTCACTCTGCCCTCCAAAGCATTCAGAATGGTTACATCCCTCACTCTGCCCTCCAAAGCATTCAGAGTGGTTACATCCCTCACTCTGCCCTCCAAAGCATTCAGAGTGGTTAAATCCCTCACTCTGCCCTCCACAGCATTCAGAATGGTTAAATCCCTCACTCTGCCCTCCACAGCATTCAGAATGGTTACATCCCTCACTCTTCCCTCCACAGCAGATCTGTTTCTCCTCCTCATACTGTCTGGCACTGGAATCTGTTTCTCCTCATACTGTCTGGCACTGGGATCTGTTTCTCCTCCTCATACTGTCTGGCACTGGGATCTGTTTCTTCTCCTCATACTGTCTGGCATGGCGATCTGTTTCTCCTCCTCATACTGTCTGGCACTGGGATCTGTTTCTCTTCCTCATACTGTCTGGCACTGGGATCTGTTTCTCTTCCTCATACTGTCTGGCACTGGGATCTGTTTCTCCTCCTCATAATGTCTGGCACTGGGATCTTTCTCCTCCTCATACTGTCTGGCACTGGGATCTGTTTCTCCTCCTCAAACTGTCTGGCACTGGGATCTGTTTCTCCTCCTCATAATGTCTGGCACTGTGATCTGTTTCTCCTCCTCATACTGTCTGGCACTGGGATCTGTTTCTCCTCCTCATAATGTATGGCACTGGGATCTGTTTCTCCTCCTCATACTGTCTGGCACTGTGATCTGTTTCTCCTCCTCATACTGTCTGACACTGGGATCTGTTTCTCTTCCTCATACTGTCTGGCACTGGGATCTGTTTCTCCTCCTCATACTGTCTGGCACTGGGATCTGTTTCTCTTCCTCATACTGTCTGGCACTGGGATCTGTTTCTCTTCCTCATACTGTCTGGCACTGGGATCTGTTTCTCCTCCTCATACTGTCTGGCACTGGGATCTGTTTCTCTTCCTCATACTGTCTGGCACTGGAATCTGTTTCTCTTCCTCATACTGTCTGGCACGGCGATCTGTTTCTCCTCCTCATACTGTCTGGCACTGGGATCTGTTTCTCCTCCTCATACTGTCTGGCACTGGGATCTGTTTCTCCTCCTCATACTGTCTGGCACTGGGATCTGTTTCTCCTCCTCATACTGTCTGGCACTGGAATCTGTTTCTCCTCATACTGTCTGGCACTGGGATCTGTTTCTCCTCCTCATACTGTCTGGCACTGGGATCTGTTTCTCCTCCTCATACTGTCTGGCATGGCGATCTGTTTCTCCTCCTCATACTGTCTGGCACTGGGATCTGTTTCTCTTCCTCATACTGTCTGGCACTGGGATCTGTTTCTCTTCCTCATACTGTCTGGCACTGGGATCTGTTTCTCCTCCTCATAATGTCTGGCACTGGGATCTGTTTCTCCTCCTCATACTGTCTGGCACTGGGATCTGTTTCTCCTCCTCAAACTGTCTGGCACTGGGATCTGTTTCTCCTCCTCATAATGTCTGGCACTGTGATCTGTTTCTCCTCCTCATACTGTCTGGCACTGGGATCTGTTTCTCCTCCTCATAATGTATGGCACTGGGATCTGTTTCTCCTCCTCATACTGTCTGACACTGTGATCTGTTTCTCCTCCTCATACTGTCTGACACTGGGATCTGTTTCTCTTCCTCATACTGTCTGGCACTGGGATCTGTTTCTCCTCCTCATACTGTCTGGCACTGGGATCTGTTTCTCTTCCTCATACTGTCTGGCACTGGGATCTGTTTCTCTTCCTCATACTGTCTGGCACTGGGATCTGTTTCTCTTCCTCATACTGTCTGGCACGGCGATCTGTTTCTCCTCCTCATACTGTCTGGCACTGGGAGACAGAGAGGAGATAATATCAGAGAGATATCACACACCCTAAACCATCTCAGCCCAGTCTGCCAAGAAGCCAAGCCAGATGTCTCTATGTGGACCTGTGCCCTGACATGTCATGCAGTAATATACATTCAGAGTGGTTACATCCCTCACTCTGCCCTCCACAGCATTCAGAGTGGTTACATCCCTCACTCTGCCCTCCACAGCATTCAGAGAGGTTACATCCCTCACTCTGCCCTCCACATCATTCAGAGAGGTTACATCCCTCACTCTGCCCTCCAAAGCATTCAGAGAGGTTACATCCCTCACTCTGCCCTCCACAGCATTCAGAGCGGTTACATCCCTCACTCTGCCCTCCACAGCATTCAGAGTGGTTACATCCCTCACTCAGCCCTCCACAGCATTCAGAGTGGTTACATCCCTCACTCTGCCCTCCACAGCATTCAGAGAGGTTACATCCCTCACTCTGCCCTCCACAGCATTCAGAGTGGTTAATCCCTCACTCTGCTCTCCACAGCATTCAGAGAGGTTACATCCCTCACTCTGCCCTCCACAGCATTCAGAGTGGTTACATCCCTCACTCTTCCCTCCACAGCATTCAGAGCGGTTACATCCCTCACTCTGCCCTCCAAAGAATTCAGAGTGGTTACATCCCTCACTCTGCCCTCCAAAGCATTCAGAATGGTTACATCCCTCACTCTGCCCTCCAAAGCATTCAGAATGGTTACATCCCTCACTCTGCCCTCCAAAGCATTCAGAGTGGTTACATCCCTCACTCTGCCCTCCAAAGCATTCAGAGTGGTTAAATCCCTCACTCTGCCCTCCACAGCATTCAGAATGGTTAAATCCCTCACTCTGCCCTCCACAGCATTCAGAATGGTTACATCCCTCACTCTTCCCTCCACAGCATTCATAGCGGTTACATCCCTCACTCTGCCCTCCAAAGAATTCAGAGTGGTTACATCCCTCACTCTGCCCTCCGCAGCATTCAGAATGGTTACATCCCTCACTCTGCCCTCCACAGCATTCAGAGTGGTTACATCCCTCACTCTGCCCTCCAAAGCATTCAGCATGGTTACATCCCTCACTCTGCCCTCCAAAGCATTCAGAGTGGTTACATCCCTCACTCTGCCCTCCAGAGCATTCAGAGTGGTTACATCCCTCACTCTGCCCTCCACAGCATTCAGAGTGGTTACATTCCTCACTCTGCCCTCCAGAGCATTCAGAGCGGTTACATCCCTCACTCTGCCTTCCACAGCATTCAGAGAGGTTACATCCCTCACTCTGCCCTCCACATCATTCAGAGAGGTTACATCCCTCACTCTGCCCTCCACAGCATTCAGAGTGGTTACATCCCTCACTCTGCTCTCCAAAGCATTCAGAGTGGTTACATCCCTCACTCTGCCCTCCACAGCATTCAGAGTGGTTACATCCCTCACTCTGCCCTCCACAGCATTCAGAGCGGTTACATCCCTCACTCTGCCCTCCACAGCATTCAGAGTTACATCCCTCACTCTTCCTTCCACAGCATTCAGAGTGGTTACATCCCTCACTCTGCCCTCCACAACATTCAGAGTGGTTACATCCCTCACTCTGCCCTCCACAGCATTCAGAGCGGTTACATCCCTCCACCACTACCAACCCCCTCTCCCTCCACCCCAGACACAGTGATTCTACCCCACCACCACCACCACCACCACCACCACTACCAACCACCACCACTACCAACCACCACCACTACCACTACCAACCCCCTCTCCCTCCACCCCAGACACAGTGACTCAGCAGAGATCCAGAATAACACCATCCCCTGTAGGGAGGGCAGCCCAGGCTGAGGGAGGGATGACAGGGATAATACCCAGAGGAAGGCTGGGATTTACTGTAATATGTACATAAATGATCCAGAGAATGATGAAACATGCTGCCAAGTATTTATTAAACCTTTATTTAAAGGCCCAGCGCAGTTAAAAATGTGATTTTCATGTGTTTTATATTTCCACACTATGATGTTGGAATAACACTGTGAAATTGTGAAAATTATGATTATGCCCTTTTTAATGTAAGAGCTGTTTGAACAGTTTTGGCCTGCCTGGTGACATCACCAGTTAATAGACCAATAAGAAAGAGCGTTCCAAACCTCTCTGCCAATAACAGCTAGATTTCACTTTACCCCGCCCCACTCAGACAGTCCAGCAAAATTCTTGCTTGAGAAATTGCTCTTTGCTAAGAAGCTATTTCTGTTTCTTTTCGACTATTTTAATTGAAAACAAGCACAATAAGGTACACATTTCTTACCCAGAAATGATTTGAAATGTAGATTTAAAAAACAGCTGTATTGGACCTTTAACCATGTTGCTCTCGTTGAGATAAAAAACGTATTTTTCAAGAGAGACCTGGACCAAGACAGCAGCAGCAACACATCCGTTTCAGACAGTAATACGTGCAGGTGTGTGACCTCGCAGGTGTGTGACCTCGCAGGAGTGTGACCTCGCAGGTGTGTGACCTCGCAGGTGTGTGACCTCGCAGGTGTGTGACCTCGCAGGTGTGTGACCTCGCAGGTGTGTGACCTCGCAGGTGTGTGACCTCGCAGGTGAATGAAGTGTTTAAAACCACCTTGGTTGACTAGGAAAGACACAAAGGGTTTCTCTGATCATGACACTCAACTCATACGGATGGAAAACTCACCGATTCCTCTTCCTGAATCATATGAACCAGGTTGTCCAAGACAGGGGCCAGATTTCTGAGAAAGAGAACCGGAAATGAGGTTTATATAGATTAAAACAATGACAATATGGCGTTACAATGGTGTGTAACCGTATGTGTGTACGTTAAGGGATGTGTTGTGTGTTTGTTAAGGGATGTGTTGTGTGTTTGTTAAGGGATGTGTTGTGTGTTAAGTGTATGGGATGTGTTGTGTGTTTGTTAAGGGATGTGGTGTGTGTTTGTTAAGGGATGTGGTGTGTGTTTGTTAAGGGATGAGTTGTGTGTTAAGTGTATGGGATGTGTTGTGTGAATGCTTCCATCTCCAGCCAGACAGTAAGGATATTGGTCCTCCCCCAGTCCTGACCCAGCCCCCCCCCCCAGTCCTGACCCAGCCCCCCCCCAGTCCTGACCCAGCCCCCCCAGTCCTGACCCAGCCCCCCCCCCAGTCCTGACCCAGCCCTCCCCCAGTCCTGACCCAGCCCCCCCAGTCCTGACCCCGCCCCCCCAGTCCTGACCCCGCCCCCCCAGTCGTACTTGGACTTGATGTTGGTGAAGTTCTTCCCCAGTGAGAGGTGTCGGATGGATCGGTTCTTGGCCAGCCACACCAGCAGAGTGGACAGGTCAGAGTCCAGACCTGGAGGAAACACAAACCAATCATCTAAAAAGGCATTCTGGGAGCCAAAGCAGTAAGACACCTGATTCAACCAATCAGCTGATCACAGTCTTTAAATAAATCATTATATTAGTCGAGTCAGCTGCACTACTGGGTTTGTTGGGCTGGAGAAAAAGCCTACAACCAGCCACCAACACAACCCTTTATACCCAGCCACCCACACAACCCTTTATACCCAGCCACCCACACAACCCTTTATACCCAGCCACCCACACAACCCTTTACACCCAGCCACCCACACGACCCTTTATACCCAGCCACCCACCCACACGACCCTTTATACCCAGCCACCCACCCACACGACCCTTTATACCCAGCCACCCACCCACACGACCCTTTATACCCAGCCACCCACCCACACGACCCTTTACACCCAGCCACCCACCCACACGACCCTTTACACCCAGCCACCCACCCACACGACCCTTTACACCCAGCCACCCACCCACACGACCCTTTACACCCAGCCACCCACACGACCCTTTACACCCAGCCACCCACACGACCCTTTACACCCAGCCACCCACACGACCCTTTACACCCAGCCACCCACACGACCCTTTACACCCAGCCACCCACACGACCCTTTACACCCAGCCACCCACACGACCCTTTACACCCAGCCACCCACACGACCCTTTACACCCAGCCACCCACACGACCCTTTACACCCAGCCACCCACACAACCCTTTACACCCAGCCACCCACACAACCCTTTACACCCAGCCACCCACACAACCCTTTACAACCAGCCACCCACACAACCCTTAATACCCAGCCACCCACACAACCCTTAATACCCAGCCACCCACACAACCCTTTATACCCAGCCACCCACACAACCCTTTAAACCCAGCCACCCACACAACCCTTTATACCCAACCACCCACACAACCCTTTACACCCAGCCACCCACACAACCCTTTACACCCAGCCACCCACACGACCCTTTATACCCAGCCACCCACACGACCCTTTATACCCAGCCACCCACACGACCGTTTACACCCAGCCACCCACACGACCCTTTACACCCAGCCACCCACGCGACCCTTTATACCCAGCCACCCACGCGACCCTTTATACCCAGCCACCCACACAACCCTCTATACCCAGCCACTCACACAACCCTTTATACCCAGCCACCCACCCAACCCTTTACACCCAGCCACCCACACAACCCTTTATACCCAGCCACTCACACAACCCTTTATACCCAGCCACCCACACAACCCTTTACACCCAGCCACCCACACAACCCTTTATATCCAGCCACCCACACAACCCTTTATACCCAGAAACACAACCCTTTATACCCAGCCACCCACACAACCCTTTATACCCAGCCACCCACACAACCCTTTATACCCAGCCACCCACACAACCCTTTGGACATCCCTGCTTTATATTGGATCAACTGCATTCCCTTGTCTTGTTTTACCGTTGTGAGAGATGTCCAGACTGGAGATGCTGTCTTAACATTATAGATATAGAGAAGCTAGATAGAGTCTTACCGCTGTCAGAGATGTCCAGACTGGAGATGCTGTCTTAACATTATAGATATAGAGAAGCTAGATATAGCTTTACCGTTGTGAGAGATGTCCAGACTGGAGGTGTTGTCTTAACATTATAGATATAGAGAAGCTAGATACAGTTTTACCGTTGTCAGAGATGTCCAGACTGGAGATGCTGTCTTAACATTATAGATATAGAGAAGCTAGATAGAGTCTTACCGCTGTCAGAGATGTCCAGACTGGAGGTGTTGTCTTAACATTATAGATATAGAGAAGCTAGATACAGTTTTACCGTTGTCAGAGATGTCCAGACTGGAGATGCTGTCTTAACATTATAGATATAGAGAAGCTAGATAGAGTCTTACCGCTGTCAGAGATGTCCAGACTGGAGATGTTGTCTTAACATTATAGATATAGAGAAGGTAGATAGAGTCTTACCGCTGTCAGAGATGTCCAGACTGGAGGTGTTGTCTTAACATTATAGATATAGAGAAGCTAGATACAGTTTTACCGTTGTCAGAGATGTCCAGACTGGAGATGCTGTCTTAACATTATAGATATAGAGAAGCTAGATATAGTCTTACCGTTGTCAGAGATGTCCAGACTGGAGATGCTGTCTTAACATTATAGATATAGAGAAGCTAGATAGAGTCTTACCGTTGTCAGAGATGTCCAGACTGGAGATGCTGTCTTAACATTATAGATATAGAGAAGCTAGATAGAGTCTTACCGTTGTCAGAGATGTCCAGACTGGAGATGTTGGGGAGCTCAGCGATGCATCCCTCCAGGATCTGTGACCCCCCAGACCTGAGCTGTCAACAGAGAGACAAGATGACATATGAGACACAGAACAGCAGCTTCCCTAGGGCTGGGATAACAATAGATGTAGATAGAGAACAGCAGCTTCCCTAGGGCGGGGATAACAATAGATGTAGATAGAGAACAGCAGCTTCCCTAGGGCTGGGATAACAATAGATGTATATACAGAACAGCAGCTTCCCTAGGGCTGGGATAACAATAGATGTAGATAGAGAACAGCAGCTTCCCTAGGGCTGGGATAACAATAGATGTAGATAGAGAACAGCAGCTTCCCTAGGGCTGGGATAACAATAGATGTAGATAGAGAACAGCAGCTTCCCTAGGGCTGGGATAACAATAGATGTAGATAGAGAACAGCAGCTTCCCTAGGGCTGGGATAACAATAGATGTAGATAGAGAACAGTAGCTTCCCTAGGGCTGGGATAACAATAGATGTATATACAGAACAGCAGCTTCCCTAGGGCTGGGATAACAATAGATGTAGATAGAGAACAGCAGCTTCCCTAGGGCTGGGATAACAATAGATGTATATACAGAACAGCAGCTTCCCTAGGGCTGGGATAACAATAGATGTAGATAGAGAACAGCAGCTTCCCTAGGGCTGGGATAACAATAGATGTAGATAGAGAACAGCAGCTTCCCTAGGGCTGGGATAACAATAGATGTATATACAGAACAGCAGCTTCCCTAGGGCTGGGATAACAATAGATGTAGATAGAGAACAGCAGCTTCGCTAGGGCTGGGATACCAATAGATGTAGATAGGGAAGCTGCTGTTCTCTAGGGCTGGGATAACAATAGATGTATATAGAGAACAGCAGCTTCCCTAGGGCTGGGATAACAATAGATGTAGATAGAGAACAGCAGCTTCCCTAGGGCTGGGATAACAATAGATGTATATACAGAACAGCAGCTTCCCTAGGGCTGGGATAACAATAGATGTAGATAGAGAACAGCAGCTTCCCTAGGGCTGGGATAACAATAGATGTATATAGAGAACAGCAGCTTCCCTAGGGCTGGGATAACAATAGATGTAGATAGGGAAGCTGCTGTTCTCTAGGGCTGGGATAACAATAGATGTAGATAGAGAACAGCAGCTTCCCTAGGGCTGGGATAACAATAGATGTAGATAGAGAACAGCAGCTTCCCTAGGGCTGGGATAACAATATATGTAGATAGAGATCAGCAGCTTCCCTAGGGCTGGGAAAACAATAGATGTGTAGATAAAGAGAGAGAACTAAAATGGAGGGAGATACCACAACGTCTATGGTACAACACCACTAACAGACACGTTAGAAAAAGCAGAGAGGGTAAAGCAATACAATGAGATGTTAAAAACCTGCCATGTCTGTTCAGAACAGAGAACATGCACTATGACACTATTCTAAGTACTGGGAAATGAACAACATGGATCATCTGACCACAAAACATTCACTTCAATGACCATGACTTGGTGTCATCAATAGCCAAAAAGCTTTATAATTGAGAGACAGTTTACGAAGGGAATAATGATGGAATGATGATGGAATGATGATGGGTGGTAAATGGGTGTAACTGAATGACAACACCAGAGAAAGCAGTAAGGAGATAACAGGAATTACAGCCAGAAGTTAACAGGAATTACAGCCAGGAGTTAACAGGAATTATAGCCAGGAGTTAACAGGAATTACAGCCAGGAGTTAACAGGAATTACAGCCAGGAGTTAACAGAAATTACAGCCAGGAGTTAACAGGAATTACAGCCAGGAGATAGTTGGAATTATTGCCAGGGGTTAACAGGAATTACAGCCAGGAGTTAACAGGAATTATAACCAGGAGTTAACAGGAATTACAGCCAGGAGTTAACAGGAATTATAACCAGGAGTTAACAGGAATTATAGCCAGGAGTTAACAGGAATTATAGCCAGGAGTTAACAGGAATTACAGCCAGGAGTTAACAGGAATTACAGCCAGGAGTTAACAGGAATTACAGCCAGGAGATAACAGGAATTACAGCCAGGAGTTAACAGTATTTACAGCCAGGAGTTAACAGGAATTATAACCAGGAGTTAACAGGAATTACAGCCAGGAGTTAACAGGAATTACAGCCAGGAGTTAACAGGAATTATAACCAGGAGTTAACAGGAATTATAGCCAGGAGTTAACAGGAATTACAGCCAGGAGTTAACAGGAATTACAGCCAGGAGTTAACAGGAATTACAGCCAGGAGTTAACAGGAATTATAGCCAGGAGTTAACAGGAATTACAGCCAGGAGTTAACAGGAATTACAGCCAGGAGTTAACAGGAATTACAGCCAGGAGTTAACAGGAATTATAACCAGGAGTTAACAGGAATTACAGCCAGGAGTTAACAGGAATTACAGCCAGGAGTTAACAGGAATTACAGCCAGGAGTTAACAGGAATTACAGCCAGGAGATAACAGGAATTACAGCCAGGAGATAGCTGGAATTATTGCCAGGGGTTAACAGTAATTATCAGTAGTTAGTCAGGGTAATACTTACACAGTGACCAAGCTTAGAGCAGCATTAGGGGGAGAGAACAGGACACATCAGAGACATACAGGGACCAGTAGCTAGCTATTAGAGGGAACAACACACATCAGAGACATACAGGGACCAGTAGCTAGATATTAGAGGGAATAACACACATCAGAGACATACAGGGACCAGTAGCTAGCTATTAGAGGGAACAACACACATCAGAGACATACAGGGACCAGTAGCTAGCTATTAGAGGGAACAATCCTCTGGCTAGATCATCCGCATACAATTAGACAAGAGGATTTATCCCAAATGGCACCCTATTCCCTATGTAGTGCACTACTTCTGACCTGGGCCTATTGGGTTCTGGTCAAAAGTAGTGCACTACACGGGGAATAGGGTGCCATTTGGGAATCAACCAAGAACACATATAGTACTGTAGCACACAGTGAGACTGCTTCAAACCAATGGTTCATTATTACACACACAAAGACTGAAAGGCAAGAGATAATTTCGTATCTCAGCAGCGGTTTAACATGTGAAATGATTTCTCTAACTGTGGTTCCTGCTGCAGTGGTATTCAATGAATCTGTGGAAAGACATCTTTATTAGATTAGGGCATGGGGGTGAGAGAGAGTGTGTGTGTGTTTCTGTGCATGCGTGTGTGAGTGCGTGCCATAATTAGCCATTTCTATTCAATCTCCTTCCTGCTCCTCTCTTCTCTCTCTCTCGCTTCGCCAAGTGATCCAGTATGTAGAGTTATATAGAGTCATCAGGTATATGTGGAGAGGAGGAAGCTCTAACAGCAGACCGTGCTATGGGATGTTCACTCCAACAACGATCAAGGCCAAAGCTAGTGCACTTTATCATTCTTAAACTGACCAAGAACGTTCAGCAAAATGTCACATATCTGGACCAAGAACAAGAGGTGGATTCTTGCTTTAGCAGATCTGCTAATGTTTTGAATGTTACATATTAGGACATATAGTACTATAGTGAAGAGATCATGTTACCTATTAGGACATATAGTACTATAGTGAAGAGATCATGTTACATATTAGGACATATAGTACTATAGTGAAGAGACCATGTTACATATTAGGACATATAGTACTATAGTGAAGAGACCATGTTACATATTAGGACATATAGTACTATAGTGAAGAGACCATGTTACATATTAGGACATATAGTACATTAGTGAAGAGACCATGTTACATATTAGGACATATAGTACTATAGTGAAGAGACCATGTTACATATTAGGACATATAGTACTATAGTGAAGAGACCATGTTACATATTAGGACATATAGTACTATAGTGAAGAGACCATGTTACATATTAGGACATATAGTACTATAGTGAAGAGACCATTGGTGTATAGTAAATTGATAAAGCAACTAAAACACTTTTCCTCTGTCGTTATCTCATGCTGACTAATAAAGTTGTCTTTCATATTTATTTCCACAACTGGATGGCTAAATACATCGTGTTAACATGTCTTGCGAAAGGGCCTAAAAACAATCATCCTCGTTCTTTGACAAAACAGAGTAATTTTACAGATCTGTGAGAAGGTGGAGGGAATTCTCTCTCTCTGTGTTCTTACCTCACAGCAGCTGAGGTCTAAAGACACTTCCTTTAGAGTCTCTGTGTTCTTACCTCACAGCAGCTGAGGTCTAAAGACACTTCCTTTAGAGTCTCTGTGTTCTTACCTCACAGCAGCTGAGGTCTGAAGACACTTCCTTTAGAGTCTCTGTGTTCTTACCTCACAGCAGCTGAGGTCTAAAGACACTTCCTTTAGAGTCTCTGTGTTCTTACCTCACAGCAGCTGAGGTCTGAAGACACTTCCTTTAGAGTCTCTGTGTTCTTACCTCACAGCAGCTGAGGTCTGAAGACACTTCCTTTAGAGTCTCTGTGTTCTTACCTCACAGCAGCTGAGGTCTGAAGACACTTCCTTTAGAGTCTCTGTGTTCTTACCTCACAGCAGCTGAGGTCTAAAGACACTTCCTTTAGAGTCTCTGTGTTCTTACCTCACAGCAGCTGAGGTCTAAAGACACGTCCTTGATGTTGGGGTTACTGGCCAGACCGAGCAGAAGAGCTCTGCAAGGAAGACAACAATATTGCTTAATACATTTCAGGCAGACTCACTATTGGTTAGGTTTATAGTAGAGACTAACAATGAAGAATACTATCTTACAGGATGAAGAATCCAGTCTAGTTTATGGGATGAAGAATCCAGTCTAGTTTATGGGATGACGAATACAGTCTAGTTTATGGGATGAAGAATACAGTCTAGTTTATGGGATGAAGAATACTATCTAGTTTATGGGATGAAGAATCCAGTCTAGTTTATGGGATGAAGAATCCAGTCTAGTTTATGGGATGAAGAATCCAGTCTAGTTTGTGGGATGAAAAATCCAGTCTAGTTTATGGGATGAAGAATCCAGTCTAGTTTATGGGATGAAGAATCCAGTCTAGTTTATGGGATGAAGAATCCAGTCTAGTTAATGGGATGACTAATCCAGTCTAGTTTATGGGATGAAGAATCCAGTCTAGTTTATGGGATGAAGAATCCAGTCTAGTTCATTGGATGCTGAGAGAGTGAGATATACACTGAGTGTACAAAACATTAGGAACCTGCTCTTTCAGTGACATAGACTGACCAGGTGAATCCAGCTGAAAGTCACGAGTTAAATCCACTTCAATCAGAGTAAACGAAGGGGAGGAGACGGGTCAAAGAAGGTTTATTAAGCCTTGAGATAATTGAGACATGGATTGTTTGTCACATGGGATGACGCTGGAGAGACGAAGCAGGTACGGGGAGTAATAAATAACGGACATGGAACGAGACAGGAACAGCAAACAGGTAACACAAACAAAAGACAATCAAAGCAGAAGTGGGGAACAGAGCGGGGGAACTAACAAATATAGGGAGGTGATAACAGGTGAGTCCAATATCGCTGATGCGCGTGACGAGGGAATGCAGGTGTGCGTAATGGATGATAGGAGTGCGTGATGCTGGGCAGCCTGGCGCCCTCTTGCGCGGGGGGGGGGGGGGGGGGGGGGGGCGGGAGCAGACGTGACATTGTTTATGTATTCAGAAGGTGAATGGGCAAGACAAAAGCTTAAAGTGCCTTTGAACAGGGAGTGGTAGTAGGTGCCAGACGCGTCAAGAATGCACCGCTTCTGGGTTTTTCACGCTCAACAGTTTCCCGTGTGTATCGAGAATGGTCCACCACCCAAAGGACTTCAAGCCAACTTGACACGACTGTGGGAAGCATTAGAGTCAAAACGGGCCAGCATCCCTGTGGAACACTTTAAACACCTTGTAGAGTCCCATGCCCCCAACAAATTGAGGCTGTTCTGAGGGCAAAAGGGGGGTGCAACTCAATATTAGGAAGGTGTTCCTAATGTTTTGTACCCTCAGTGTAGCTCTATTTCCTATTATGGAACAAAATAAATATTGGAGGGGAGCGTAAGAGAGAGAAGAGACAGACAAAGAGAAGTGAGAAAGAGCGAGAAAGAAGGAGATGAGAGAGAGGGAAAGTGAGATGGAGGGACAGAAGAGATTGAGACAGAGGGGGGAGAGAGAAGAACTGAGAGAGATTGAGACAGAGAGGGGAGAGAAAGACAGAGATGCGAGAAAGACAGAGAGATGAGAAGAGAGAAAGACAGAGGAGAGAAAGAGAGAGAAAGACAGAGACAGAGGAGAGAAAGACAGAAGAGAGAAAGAGAGAGAGAAAGACAGAGATGAGAAGAGAGAAAGACAGAGGAGAGAAAGAGAGAGGAGAGAAAGACAGAGGAGAGAAAGACAGAGAAAGACAGAGACAGAGGAGAGAAAGACAGACAGGGGAGAGAAAGACAGAGGCAGCATGGGTAGTTTGCTCACTTCAAGGCCTCTGGAGGGAGTCTGGTCCCTGAAAGGTTGATGCAGCTGAGGGCCACGGCGCTGCTGAAGAAGTGCTTGAAGGATGGAGGCACATCTTTGCCTTTCCTGGAGACAAACAGAAACACAGAGAGGACAGTAAGGCCAGGCAACAGATGATACCTGACAGGCCATAGTATAGCAGCCTTGTGAACCACAGTTCAACGCTGCTCTCCAGTGACCTCTCCAAATCAGGATGTGTTGAACGAGCCCAATAGTGTAGTACACAGTGAATATTGTCACAGCTAGGAGATGTTAGGCGCGAAAGCCAGTAGCCCTGAAATGGCTACAGCCTTCATTATTATGGTGTATAGAAAGCCAGTAGCCCTGATATGGCTACAGTCTTCATTATTATGGTGTATAGAAAGCCAGTAGCCCTGATATGGCTGCAGCCTTCATTATTATGGTGTATAGAAAGCCAGTAGCCCTGATACGGCTACAGTCCTCATTATTATGGTGTATAGAAAGCCAGTAGCCCTGATATGGCTACAGTCTTCATTATTATGGTGTATAGAAAGCCAGCAGCCCTGATATGGCTACAGTCTTCATTATTATCGGGTATAGAAAGCCAGTAGCCCTGATATGGCTACAGTCTTCATTATTATGGTGTATAGAAAGCCAGTAGCCCTGATATGGCTACAGTCTTCATTATTATGGTGTATAGAAAGCCAGTAGCCCTGATATGGCTACAGTCTTCATTATTATCGGGTATAGAAAGCCAGTAGCCCTGATATGGCTGCAGTCTTCATTATTATGGTGTATAGAAAGCCAGTAGCCCTGATACGGCTACAGTCCTCATTATTATGGTGTATAGAAAGCCAGTAGCCCTGATAAGGCTACAGTCTTCATTATTATCGGGTATAGAAAGAAAGTAGCCCTGATATGGCTGCAGTCTTCATTATTATGGTGTATAGAAAGCCAGTAGCCCTGATATGGCTACAGTCTTCATTATTATGGTGTATAGAAAGCCAGTAGCCCTGATATGGCTGCAGTCCTCATTATTATGGTGTATAGAAAGCCAGTAGCCCTGATATGGCTGCAGTCTTCATTATTATGGTGTATAGAAAGCCAGTAGCCCTGATATGGCTACAGTCTTCATTATTATGGTGTATAGAAAGCCAGTAGCCCTGATATGGCTGCAGTCCTCATTATTATGGTGTATAGAAAGCCAGTAGCCCTGATATGGCAGCAGCCTTCATTATTATGGTGTATAGAAAGCCAGTAGCCCTGATACAGCTGCAGTCTTCATTATTATGGTGTATAGAAAGCCAGTAGCCCTGATATGGCAGCAGCCTTCATTATTATGGTGTATAGAAAGCCAGTAGCCCTGATACAGCTGCAGTCTTCATTATTATGGTGTATAGAAAGCCAGTAGCCCTGATATGGCTGCAGTCCTCATTATTATGGTGTATAGAAAGCCAGTAGCCCTGATATGGCAGCAGCCTTCATTATTATGGTGTATAGAAAGCCAGTAGCCCTGATACAGCTGCAGTCTTCATTATTATGGTGTATAGAAAGCCAGTAGCCCTGATATGGCAGCAGCCTTCATTATTATGGTGTATAGAAAGCCAGTAGCCCTGATACAGCTGCAGTCTTCATTATTATGGTGTATAGAAAGCCAGTAGCCCTGATATGGCTGCAGTCCTCATTATTATGGTGTATAGAAAGCCAGTAGCCCTGATATGGCTGCAGTCTTCATTATTATGGTGTATAGAAAGCCAGTAGCCCTGATATGGCTACAGTCCTCATTATTATGGTGTATAGAAAGCCAGTAGCCCTGATATGGCTACAGCCTTCATTATTATGGTGTATAGAAAGCCAGTAGCCCTGATATGGCTACAGTCTTCATTATTATCGGGTATAGAAAGCCAGTAGCCCTGATATGGCTACAGTCCTCATTATTATGGTGTATAGAAAGCCAGTAGCCCTGATATGGCTACAGTCTTCATTATTATGGTGTATAGAAAGCCAGTAGCCCTAATAAGGCTACAGCCTTCATTATTATGGTGTATAGAAAGCCAGTAGCCCTGATACGGCTGCAGTCCTCATTATTATGGTGTATAGAAAGCCAGTAGCCCTGATATGGCTGCAGTCCTCATTATTATGGTGTATAGAAAGCCAGTAGCCCTGATATGGCTGCGGCCTTCATTATTATGGTGTATAGAAAGCCAGTAGCCCTGATATGGCTGCAGTCCTCATTATTATGGTGTATAGAAAGCCAGTAGCCCTGATATGGCTGCAGTCCTCATTATTATGGTGTATAGAAAGCCAGTAGCCCTGATAAGGCTACAGTCTTCATTATTATGGTGTATAGAAAGCCAGTAGCCCTGATATGGCTGCAGCCTTCATTATTATGGTGTATAGAAAGCCAGTAGCCCTGATACGGCTACAGTCCTCATTATTATGGTGTATAGAAAGCCAGTAGCCCTGATATGGCTACAGTCTTCATTATTATGGTGTATAGAAAGCCAGTAGCCCTGATATGGCTACAGTCTTCATTATTATCGGGTATAGAAAGCCAGTAGCCCTGATATGGCTGCAGTCTTCATTATTATGGTGTATAGAAAGCCAGTAGCCCTGATACGGCTACAGTCCTCATTATTATGGTGTATAGAAAGCCAGTAGCCCTGATAAGGCTACAGTCTTCATTATTATCGGGTATAGAAAGAAAGTAGCCCTGATATGGCTGCAGTCTTCATTATTATGGTGTATAGAAAGCCAGTAGCCCTGATATGGCTACAGTCTTCATTATTATGGTGTATAGAAAGCCAGTAGCCCTGATATGGCTGCAGTCCTCATTATTATGGTGTATAGAAAGCCAGTAGCCCTGATATGGCAGCAGCCTTCATTATTATGGTGTATAGAAAGCCAGTAGCCCTGATACAGCTGCAGTCTTCATTATTATGGTGTATAGAAAGCCAGTAGCCCTGATATGGCTGCAGTCCTCATTATTATGGTGTATAGAAAGCCAGTAGCCCTGATATGGCTGCAGTCTTCATTATTATGGTGTATAGAAAGCCAGTAGCCCTGATATGGCTACAGTCCTCATTATTATGGTGTATAGAAAGCCAGTAGCCCTGATACGGCTACAGTCCTCATTATTATGGTGTATAGAAAGCCAGTAGCCCTGATATGGCTACAGCCTTCATTATTATGGTGTATAGAAAGCCAGTAGCCCTGATATGGCTACAGTCTTCATTATTATCGGGTATAGAAAGCCAGTAGCCCTGATATGGCTACAGCCTTCATTATTATGGTGTATTGAAAGCCAGTAGCCCTGATACGGCAGCAGCCTTCATTATTATGGTGTATAGAAAGCCAGTAGCCCTGATATGGCAGCAGCCTTCATTATTATGGTGTATAGAAAGCCAGTAGCATCCTTTTTATAAAAGACAGCAGCTTGTCCTTCACTCCCATACCCTCCCTTATAGGCTAGCTCTGTCCCCAGCGAGACTGTGATAGGCTAGCTCTGTCCCCACAGAGACTGTGATAGGCTAGCTCTGTCCCCAGAGAGACTGTGATAGGCTATCTCTGTCCCCACAGAGACTGTGATAGGCTATCTCTGTCCCCAGAGAGACTGTGATAGGCTAGCTCTGTCCCCAGAGAGACTGTGATAGGCTATCTCTGTCCCCACAGAGACTGTGATAGGCTATCTCTGTCCCCACAGAGACTGTGATAGGCTATCTCTGTCCCCAGAGAGACTGTGATAGGCTAGCTCTGTCCCCAGCGAGACTGTGATAGGCTAGCTCTGTCCCCACAGAGACTGTGATAGGCTAGCTCTGTCCCCAGAGAGACTGTGATAGGCTATCTCTGTCCCCAGAGAGACTGTGATAGGCTATCTCTGTCCCCACAGAGACTGTGATAGGCTAGCTCTGTCCCCACAGAGACTGTGATAGGCTATCTCTGTCCCCGAGAGACTGTGATAGGTTAGCTATGTCCCCAGCAAGACACTGTGATGGGGTAATGATGTGAGGAGAGACACTGTGATGGGGTAATGTGAGGAAAGACACTGTGATGAGGTAATGATGTGAGGAGAGACACTGTGATGAGGTAATGATGTGAGAAGAGACACTGTGATGGGGTAATGTGAGGAAAGACACTGTGATGGGGTAATGATGTGAGGAGAGACACTGATGGGGTAATGATGTGAGGAGAGACACTGTGATGGGGTAATGATGTGAGGAGAGACACTGTGATGGGGTAATGATGTGAGGAGAGACACTGTGATGGGGTAATGATGTGAGGAGAGACACTGTGATGAGGTAATGATGTGAGGATAGACACTGTGACGGGGTAATGATGTGAGGAGAGACACTGTGATGGGGTAATGATGTGAGGAAAGACACTGTGATGGGGTAATGATGTGAGGAGAGACACTGTGATGGGGTAATGATGTGAGGATAGACACTGTGACGGGGTAATGATGTGAGGAGAGACACTGTGATGGGGTAATGATGTGAGGAAAGACACTGTGATGGGGTAATGATGTGAGGAGAGACACTGTGATGGGGTAATGATGTGAGGAGAAACACTGTGCTGGAGTAATGATGTGAGGAGAGACACTGTGACGGGGTAATGATGTGAGGAGAGACACTGTGATGGGGTAATGATGTGAGGAGAGACACTGTGATGGGTAATGATGTGAGGAGAGACACTGATGGGGTAATGATGTGAGAGACACTGTGATGGGGTAATGATGTGAGGAGAAACACTGTGCTGGAGTAATGATGTGAGAAGAGACACTGTGACGGGGTAATGATGTGAGGAGAGACACTGTGATGGGGTAATGATGTGAGAAGAGACACTGTGACGGGGTAATGATGTGAGAGACACTGATGGGGTAATGATGTGAGATACACTGTGATGGGGTAATGATGTGAGATACACTGTGATGGGGTAATGATGTGAGGAGAGACTGATGGGTAACACAAATTTAAACAAACTCACGTCTCCTTGAACCATTACCCACAACTACTGTAGGTAATCTGACTGATATGCAAAGAGGGTACTCTGTCTACAAATCAATCTCCAGGTGTTTGACAGATAAGAGTTAGAACACTGAGAACAGAACACTGAGAATTGAACACTGAGAATAGAACACTGAGAATAGAACACTGAGAATAGAACACTGAGAATAGAACACTGAGAATAGAACACTGAGAATAGAATACTGAGAATAGAACACTGAGAATAGAACACTGAGAATAGAACACTGAATAATGGTTCTAACATGCACTGCACATCATTAGTGATGTCCGATATGGTCTGTTCAGTTCAGTGAGGACAGGAAGTAGTTTCACTGTAATCATATGGTCTGTTCAGTTCAGTGAGGACAGGAAGTAGTTTCACTGTGATCATATGGTCTGTTCAGTTCAGTGAGGACAGGAAGTAGTTTCACTGTGATCATATGGTCTGTTCAGTTCAGTGAGGACAGGAAGTAGTTTCCCAGTAATCATATGGTCTGTTCAGTTCAGTGAGGACAGGATGTAGTTTCACAGTAATCCTTTTCTGGTTACCATGTTTCTATTTCCCCCAATCTAGAGAGAAGCCTTCCTACCCATTGAACCTGACACTGATATCAATACACTAACGTCAATAAGGGCAGTCCAGGCTGGCATTACATTCAGCAGAGCAGAGTCAGAGTTTCACTGTGCTGCTTGGCCTCAGTGATCTCCTAAAGAGTGATGCATCAGGGGTCAAATGTCAGGGGTCAAATGTCAGCTGACGGATGGCCACCATCATGTAGCCCAAGGAATTGACTCTTCCCGTCCTGTATTTGGAGAGTGAAAATTGCTAACAGGACAATTCTGATCAAAGTTGACTGTTTCCTCAACTTTGGACGTATATATTCAGGTTAATTTAAGGAACTGACTGGCTAAGCAACCATGCAAAATGTTCAATCTCTTCCCCTGTCTGTGAGAGCAGAGCGCTGTGCAGTGAATAGAAATCTCAGTTTCGAGTTCCAAGGGCGTGAAAAGAGCTCTTTCCCAGGATCAGCTTGTGAATGCATGAGAGAGAGAGAGAGAGAGAGAGAGAGAGAGAGAGAGAGAGAGAGAGAGAGAGAGAGAGAGAGAGAGAGAGAGAGAGAGAGAGAGAGAGAGAGAGAGAGAGAGAGAGAGAGAGGAGAGAGAGAGAGAGAGAGAGAGAGAGAGAGAGAGAGAGAGAGAGAGAGAGAGAGAGAGAGAGAGAGAGAGAGAGAGAGAGAGAGAGAGAGAGAGAGAGAGAGAGAGAGAGAGAGAGAGAGAAACTGCAGCGGAGGCAGAAACAGGATTGGCAGATTGTTGGTGTGTGTGAGAGAGAGAGTGTGTGTACACACCTTGTTTATTTGTGTGTGTGAGGGAGGAATAATTTATTTATATATATATTTGTAAACCCTTATTTTACCAGGTAATTTGACTGAGAACACATTCTCATTTACAACAACGACCTGGGGAAAAATTACAGGGGAGAGGAGGGTGGGGGGTGAATGAGCCAATTGTAAACTGGGGATGATTAGGTGACCTTGATGGTATGAATGCTCTTAGTTTGATCCTTTGAAAATAGACACAAAACGTTTCTGGGGATGAGCATGTGCATCTTCAATATGTACCCATTGTTCCTCTTTAGTACATTTAACTACACTGCTCAAAAAAATAAAGGGAACACTTAAACAACACAATGTAACTCCAAGTCAATCACACTTCTGTGAAATCAAACTGTCCAATTAGGAAGCAACACTGATTGACAATACATTTCACATGCTGTTGTGCAAATGGAATAGACAACAGGTGGAAATTATAGGCAATTAGCAAGACACCCCCAATAAAGGAGTGGTTCTGCAGGTGGTGACCACAGACCACTTCTCAGTTCCTATGCTTCCTGGCTAATGTTTTGGTCACTTTTGAATGCTGGCGGTGCTTTCACTCTAGTGGTAGCATGAGACGGAGTCTACAACCCACACAAGTGGCTCAGGTAGTGCAGCTCATCCAGGATGGCACATCAATGCGAGCTGTGGCAAGAAGGTTTGCTGTGTCTGTCAGCGTAGTGTCCAGAGCATGGAGGCTCTACCAGGAGACAGGCCAGTACATCAGGAAACGTGGAGGAGGCCGTAGGAGGGCAACAACCCAGCAGCAGGACCGCTACCTCCGCCTTTGTGCAAGGAGGAGCACTGCCGGAGCCCTGCAAAATGACCTCCAGCAGGCCACAAATGTGCATGTGTCTGCTCAAACGGTGAGGGTGGTATGAGGGCCCGACGTCCACAGGTGGGGGTTGTGCTTACAGCCCAACACCGTGCAGGACGTTTGGCATTTGCCAGAGAACACCAAGATTGGCAAATTCGCCACTGGCGCCCTGTGCTCTTCACAGATGAAAGCAGGTTCACACTGAGCACATGTGACAGACGTGACAGTCTGGAGACGCCGTGGAGAACGTTCTGCTGCCTGCAACATCCTCTAGCATGACCGGTTTGGCGGTGGGTCAGTCATGGTGTGGGGTGGCATTTCTTTGGGGGGCCGCACAGCCCTCCAGTGCTCGCCAGAGGTAGCCTGACTGCCATTAGGTACCGAGATGAGATCCTGAGACCCCTTGTGAGACCATATGCTGGTGCGGTTGGCCCTGGGTTCCTCCTAATGCAAGACAATGCTAGACCTCATGTGGCTGGAGTGTGTCAGCAGTTCCTGCAAGAGGAAGGCATTGATGCTATGGACTGGCCCGCCCGTTCCCCAGACCTGAATCCAATTGAGCACATCTGGGACATCATGTCTCGCTCCATCCACCAACGCCACGTTGCACCACAGACTGTCCAGGAGTTGGCGGATGCTTTAGTCCAGGTCTGGGAGGAGATCCCTCAGGAGACCATCCGCCACCTCATCAGGAGCATGCCCAGGCGTTGTAGGGAGGTCATACAGGCACGTGGAGGCCACACACACTACTGAGCCTCATTTTGACTTGTTTTAAGGACATTACATCAAAGTTGGATCAGCCTGTAATGTGGTTTTCCACTTTAATTTTGAGTGTGACTCCAAATCCAGACCTCCATGGGTTGATAAATTTGATTTCCATTGATAATTTTTGTGTGACTTTGTTGTCAGCACATTCAACTATGTAAAGACAAAAGTATTTAATAAGAATATTTCATTCATTCAGATCTAGGATGTGTTATTTTAGTGTTCCCTTTATTTTTTTGAGCAGTGTATATGTCCCAAGTGAAAGCCTTGGGTGGTGAGTTGAGGGTCTGGAAGGTTTAAACCCCCCTCAGATTTAGGAAGATGTAAAACGTTCCTTTTTAGTCTATGAGTTTAATTTGTATACTTTTTAAAAGAATGTCTTTGGTGGGCTAATTGGCATTACCCAGAATAAGTTTAAAAACTTTGCCATTCTGAAGAGGTTTATTCTACCTGTTAGATTTATGGGAAGATTGTTCCATTTAATTAGGTTTGCTTTCATATTGTTTAGTAAAAGGATAAAGTTATCTTTATAAATGTGTTGTTTGTTGTCACTTATTAAGCATCCTAAGTGGTTGATATTTTTTGTAGTCTACTTTTTTCCCCTACGTCCATTTTATATCCTGAGATTTTAGTATTCTGAAAATATTTTTAGCAGGGGAGGGGGGGGGGGGGCATTGAGTTTTCAATATTGATCAGGTATATCAGGAGATTGTCTGCAAATAAGTTTAGTTTATACTAATGTTTACCAATACTGATGATACCTGTTACGTTTGGGTCCTGTCTAATTCTTTCTGCAAGCTGTTCAATTGCCAGTGCAAACAGGAGGGGGGAGAGAGGACATCCTTGTCTTGTGCCCCATTCTAAAGCAATTTCATCATTTTTATAAAATGCACTATTGCATCTGGAAAGTTGAAAGCTTCCAAAGTTTTGAAGCGAAAAGCCAATTCAAGATGGTCGAAAGCCTTTTCGGCATCAACATTGAATAAATCTATATCTTTTAGCGTATTGTATTATACTGAAACATGCTCTTGTATTTATTTATTTTAAAAAAATGTTTGATTGATATGTATCTAGTCTGGTAAAACTTTTCCCATTCTATTGCTTTATCACTTTTAAGAATCAATTGTTTATATTAATCTAATTATCCAGGGTCAATCGTGGTTGTTATTCTTACAAGAGTGTGCTGCATTGGGAACATTTAAAGTTAGTAACATTATTTGCTTCTAATGCAATTCACTTTAAAATGTGAAATCCGGTATATTTATGTGATAAACCATCACACCTCCTCCATGCTTCACGGTGGGAACCACACATGCGGAGATCATCCGTTCACCTACTCTGCATCTCACAAAGACATGGCGGTTCGAACCAAAAATCTCAAATTTAGAATCATCAGACCAAAGGACAGATTTCCACCGGTCTAATCTCCATTGCTCGTGTTTCTCGGCCCAAGCAAGTCTCTTCTTCTTATTGGTGTCCTGTAGTAGTGGTTTCTTTGCAGCAGTTCCACCATGAAGGCCTGATTCACGCAGTCTCCTCTGAACAGCTGATGTTGAGATGTTACTTGAACTCTGAAGTATTTATTTGGGATGCAATCTAATCTAACATTGATGGACTGTTGTTTCTCTTTGCTTATTTGAGCTGTTCTTGCCATAGTCCTATATGGTAAAATAATAAGTCTATACTATCTTCTGTATACCACCCCTACCTTGTCACAACACAACTGATTGGCTCAAACGCATTAAGAAGGAAATACATTTTAACAAGGCACAATTTAAATATATTCCAGGTGACTACCTCATGAAGCTGGTTGAGAGAATACCAAGAATGTGCAAAGCTGTCATCAAGGCAAAGGGTGGCTACTTTGAAGAATCTAAAATCAAAAAGATTTTTTGATTTGTTTAACACTTTTTTTGGTTACTACATGATTCCATTCTTCACTATTATTCTACAATGTAGAAAACCCTTGAAAAACCCTTGAATGATGAGTAGGTGTGTCCAAACGTTTGACTGGTACTGTGCGTCTAGATTGAACTTTAGATAGACCTCTCAGTAGTGTTCTCCATGTGCTCTATGATGATCTGATGATGATGATGTGAATGGTTGGGTGTGGTATGGTTGTGGTATGGTTGTGGTATGGTTGTGGTATGGGTGTGGTATGGGTGTGGTATGGGTGTGGTATGGTTGTGGTATGGTTGTGGTATGGTTGTGGTATGGTTGTGGTATGGTTGCGGTATGGTTTCAGTATCATTGTGGTATGGTTGTGGTATGGTTGTGGTATGGTTGTGGTATGGTTGCGGTATGGTTGCGGTATGGTTGTGGTATGGTTTCAGTATCATTGTGGTATGGTTGTGGTATGGTTGTGGTATGGTTGCGGTATGGTTGTGGTATGGTTGTGGTATGCTGTCATGTTATTGTTGTTGTTTCTGCAGTAATTGCCTCGCTGGGAATTTAATTGATAATACAATTGAAATTAAATCATATAAAACTGTCAGACAGCTTCCTAACTAACAACTATCAATCCTCCTGGTTCAGACACATTGATAAACGACAACCACCCACAGACTAGCTAAATATTAATATTTAAATACATTACAATCTGAATAGGGCTGCAAAGCCGCAACATGGGGCCTTGGTTTGTGCTGTGGTGGAGATCTTTGTGGGCTATACTCGGCCTTGTCTCAGGAGTGTAAGTTGGTGGTTGAAGATATCCCTCTAGTGGTGCGGGGGCTGTGCTTTGGCAAAGTGGGTGGGGTTATATCCTTCCTGTTTGGCCCTGTCCGGGGGTATCTTCGGATGGGGCCACAGTGTCTCCTGACCGCTCCTGTCTCAGCCTCCAGTATTTATGCTGCAGTAGTTTATGTGTCGGGGGGCTAGGGTCAGTTGGTTATACCTGGAGTACCTCTCCTGTCTTATCCAGTGTCCTGTGTGAATTTAAGTATGCTCTCTCTAATTCTCTCGTTCTCTCTTTCTTTCTCTCTCTCTGAGAACCTGAGCCCTAGGACCATACGTCACGGCAAACCGGGCATGATGACTCCTTGCTGTCCCCAGTCCACCTGGCCTTGCTGCTGTTCCAGTTTCAACTGCTCTGCCTGCAGTTATGGAACCCCTACCTGTCCCAGAACTGCTGCTTTCAACTCTTAATGATCGGCTATGAAAAGCCAACTGACTTTTATTCCTGATTATTATTTGACCATGCTTGTCATTTATGAACATCTTGAAAATCTTGGCTCTCTCTAATTTTCTCCTTCTCTCTTTCTTTCTCTCTCTCGGAGGACCTGAGCCCTAGGACCATACGTCAGGACTACCGGGCATGATGACTCCTTGCTGTCCCCAGTCCGCCTGGCCTTGCTGCTATTCCAGTTTCAACTGTTCTGCCTGCGGTTACGGAACCCCTACCTGTCCCAGACCTGCTGTTTTCAACTCTTAATGATCGGCTATGAAAAGCCAACTGACATTTATTCCTGATTATTATTTGACCATGCTTGTCATTTATGAACATTTTGAAAATCTTGGCTCTCTCTAATTTTCTCCTTCTCTCTTTCTTTCTCTCTCTCGGAGGACCTGAGCCCTAGGACCATACGTCAGGACTACCGGGCATGATGACTCCTTGCTGTCCCCAGTCCGCCTGGCCTTGCTGCTATTCCAGTTTCAACTGTTCTGCCTGCGGTTATGGAACCGCCACCTGTCCCAGACCTGCTGTTTTCAACTCTTAATGATCGGCTATGAAAAGCCAACTGACATTTATTCATGATTATTATTTGACCATGCTTGTCACTTATGAACATTTTGAACATCTTGGCATAGTTCTGTTATAATCTCCACCCGGCACAGCCAGAAGAGGACTGGCCACCCCTCATAGCCTGGTTCCTCTCTAGGTTTCTTCCTAGGTTTTGGTTTTTCCTAGCCACCGTGCTTCTACACCTGCATTGCTTGCTGTTTGGGGTTTTAGGCTGGGTTTCTGTACAGCACTTCGAGATATTAGCTGATGTACGAAGGGCTATATAAAATAAACTTGATTGATTGATTGATTTGGTGGCAGCCGTACAAGAACTAACACTTTGTGACCAACTGGGCAATGTGGTGAGATCAAATGAACGAGCTAAATGAGATAATGCTAGGACTAAAATAGATGTATTATGATAAGATGAGATGACCCCACGGCTGAGGCAGAGGGTCTGTGGTACTCTACCCTACACTACTGCTGGTTGTTATATTATGGGATGTTGTGGGTCTCACCTATGTGCAAATACACTCTTGGACATGTTGAGGACAGAGAGGTTCTGGACGGAGCCTCTCAGGAGAGCAGAACACACCTGGAATACAGAGCAATTGGTTAGAACAGATATTAGTATTAGCTATTAGCATTAACACACTTATAATACAGAGGAGTGGATTAGCACAGATACCAGCTTTAGCCAATAGCATTAGCCATTAGCATTAACACACCTATAATACAGAGGAGTGGATTAGCACAGATACCAGCTTTAGCCAATAGCATTAGCCATTAGCATTAACACACCTATAATACAGAGGAGTGGATTAGCACAGATACCAGCTTTAGCCAATAGCCATTAGCCATTAGCATGGCTAGCATGGTTTCTGTACAGCACTTTGAGATATCAGCTGATGTACGAAGGGCTATATAAATACATTTGATTTTAATTTGATTTGATTAACACACGGAGGGACTTGGATGAAATGATTGAATGACATGTATGTGTACATTTATTTTGCAAAGCTCACGCACGCAACATGGCCGGTTTGGTCAGCATGTTAGTCTATGCTGTTTGATGCAACACCATCTGGCCATGAACATGGTTGTTCATGGGGCTGGTTACAATGTATCACTGATCAAACGTTCTCATAAGGTCCGTGGCTTGGAGCAAACCAGTTAAAAAAACATTTAAACGAAGTTGGGATCCTTAATGTTAAGAAAAATCCATAACCAAATGTTTAATATTTCCCCCCCCCCACATAATCAGTGCCGTTATCACAAAACATAATTTTCCGTGTTATAGTCTACCTAGATTATATGGCTATAAAACCAGAGGAAGAGGTGAACTTCAGGTTACTTTAGGTAACTTTAGGGTAACTTTAGGTTACTTTAGGGTAACTTTAGGTAACTTTAGGGTTACTTTTTGGTAACTTTAGGTAACTTTAAGTTACTTTAGGGTTACTTTATTTAACTTTAGGGTTGCTTTGGTTACTTTAGGTAACTTTGGGTAACTTTAGGGTTACTTTAGGTAACTTTAGGGTTACTTTAGGTAACTTTAGGGTAAATTTAGGGTTACTTTAGGGTAACTTTTGGTAACTTTGGGTTACTTAAGGGTTACTTTAGGGTTAGTTTAGGTAACTTTGGGTTATTTTAGGTAACTTTGGGTTACTTTCGGTAACTTTAGGATATTTTAGGTAACTTTAGGGTTACTTTAGGTAACTTTGGGTAACTTTAGGGTTACTTTAGGGTAACTTTAGGGTTACTTTGGGTTACTTTAGGTAACTTTGGGTTACTTTAGGGTAACTTTAGGGTTACTTTAGGGTAACTTTGGTAACTTGGGGTAACTTTAGGGTTACTTTAGGGTAACTTTAGGGTTACTTTAGGTAACTTTGGGTAACTTTAGGGTTACTTTAGGGTTACTTTAGGGTTACCTTAGGTAACTTTAGGTAACATTAGGGTTACTTTATGATAACTTTAGGGTTACTTTAGGTAACTTTAGGGTTACTTTGGGTTACTTTGGGTAACTTTAAGTAACTTTAGGGTAACTTTTGGTAACTTTAAGGTTACTTTAAGGTTACTTTAGGATTACTTTAGGGTTACTTTAGGGTTACTTTAGGATTACTTTAGGGTTACTTTAGGTGACTTTGCAGGGCAAGACAGTTAATACTTAGCGAGAGACAGATGGCCAGATAAATGCACATTGTTCTGTCTGCTGGTCTGATCCTCTCCCTCCCACTGAGTGGATGGTGGTGTTTATGTCTCCTCATATGAAACTAGGCTGTATCGATGACTCTATTCAGATATCATGGTATGTCCCTCCTCTCTCTCCCTCCCTCTGAGTGGGTGGTGGTGTTTATGTCTCCTCATATGAAACTAGGCTGTATCGATGACTCTATTCAGATATCATGGTATGTCCCTCCTCTCTCTCCCTCCCTCTGAGTGGATGGTGGTGTTTATGTCTCCTCATATGAAACTAGGCTGTATCGATGACTCTATTCAGATATCATGGTATGTCCCTCCTCTCTCTCCCTCCCTCTGAGTGGGTGGTGGTGTTAATGTCTCCTCATATGAAACTAGGCTGTATCGATGACTCTATTCAGATATCATGGTATGTCCCTCCTCTCTCTCCCTCCCTCTGAGTGGGTGGTGGTGTTAATGTCTCCTCATATGAAACTAGGCTGTATCGATGACTCTATTCAGATATCATGGTATGTCCCTCCTCTCTCTCCCTCCCGCTGAGTGGGTGGTGGTGTTTATGTCTCCTCATATGAAACTAGGCTGTATCGATGACTCTATTCAGATATCATGGGATGTTGCTCCTCGAAAACACCTTGGTTACGGCATGTTTGTTTTGACTTTTAGGGAAGGCAACACTACGGCTTTTTAAACGCCGACACGAAACCTTCTCTGGAGACATGAACAGCATTTTACTTGTCTGTAAAGTAATGCCGCTTCTGAAGCGGGATTAAGGTCCATCACTAGGCGACCAGAACGGTCAATCCTAGCCTGCCTGTTGCCAGCGCGCACACCACTGTCTCCTAAAAAAGTAGTTTAAAGTTTGTTAAATATTACCACTTAGCAAGACATTTAGTAGAAAGAAAACACTTCACACACACACACACACACACACACACACACACACACACACACACACACACACACACACACACACACACACACACACACACACACACACACACACACACACACACACACACCCACATGTAATCCTACAGGCAGGAAATGCACACCAGACTATTGTCTCACTCACCAGGTCCAGAGAACAGTCTGTGTTGGACAAGTCCAGAGTCGTCAGGTTGTTGGGTTGGGCCAGGAAATGGTAGAAATGCTGCAAGAAAAATGGAGGGAAAAAACACGTTTTAGTGCTAGTACACAAAGAGTCTGGATGGATGAATGATGGTCTGATGCTGTCTGGATAACACTGTCTGTTTGATGCTGTCTGGATAAATGATGGATAAATGATGGTCTGATGCTGTCTATAGGTAACAGGTAATACTGTCTGGATAAATGATGGTCTGATGCTGTCTATAGGTAACAGGTAAAACTGTCTGGATAAATGATGGTCTGATGCTGTCTATAGGTAACAGGTAATACTGTCTGGATAAATGATGGTCTGATGCTGTCTATAGGTAACAGGTAATACTGTCTGGATAAATGATGGTCTGATGCTGTCTATAGGTAACAGGTAATACTGTCTGGATGGATAAATGATGGTCTGATGCTGTCTATAGGTAACAGGTAATCCTGTCTGGATAAATGATGGTCTGATGCTGTCTATAGGTAACAGGTAATACTGTCTGGATAAATGATGCTGTCTATAGGTAACAGGTAATACTGTCTGGATGGATGAATGATGGTCTGATGCTGTCTATAGGTAACAGGTAATACTGTCTGGATAAATGATGGTCTGATGCTGTCTATAGGTAACAGGTAATCCTGTCTGGATAAATGATGGTCTGATGCTGTCTATAGGTAACAGGTAATACTGTCTGGATAAATGATGCTGTCTATAGGTAACAGGTAATACTGTCTGGATAAATGATGGTCTGATGCTGTCTATAGGTAACAGGTAATACTGTCTGGATAAATGATGGTCTGATGCTGTCTATAGGTAACAGGTAATACTGTCTGGATAAATGATGGTCTGATGCTGTCTATAGGTAACAGGTAATACTGTCTGGATGGATGAATGATGGCCTGATGCTGTCTATAGGTAACAGGTAATACTGTCTGGATAAATGATGGTCTGATGCTGTCTATAGGTAACAGGTAATACTGTCTGGATAAATGATGGTCTGATGCTGTCTATAGGTAACAGGTAATACTGTCTGGATAAATGATGGTCTGATGCTGTCTATAGGTAACAGGTAATACTGTCTGGATAAATGATGGTCTGATGCTGTCTATAGGTAACAGGTAATACTGTCTGGATAAATGATGGTCTATAGGTAACAGGTAATACTGTCTGGATAAATGATGGTCTGATGCTGTCTATAGGTAACAGGTAATACTGTCTGGATGGATAAATGATGGTCTGATGCTGTCTATAGGTAACAGGTAATACTGTCTGGATAAATGATGGTCTGATGCTGTCTATAGGTAACAGGTAATACTGTCTGGATAAATGATGGTCTGATGCTGTCTATAGGTAACAGGTAATACTGTCTGGATGGATGAATGATGGTCTGATGCTGTCTATAGGTAACAGGTAATACTGTCTGGATAAATGATGGTCTGATGCTGTCTATAGGTAACAGGTAATCCTGTCTGGATAAATGATGGTCTGATGCTGTCTATAGGTAACAGGTAATACTGTCTGGATAAATGATGCTGTCTATAGGTAACAGGTAATACTGTCTGGATAAATGATGGTCTGATGCTGTCTATAGGTAACAGGTAATACTGTCTGGATAAATGATGGTCTGATGCTGTCTATAGGTAACAGGTAATACTGTCTGGATAAATGATGGTCTGATGCTGTCTATAGGTAACAGGTAATACTGTCTGGATAAATGATGGTCTGATGCTGTCTATAGGTAACAGGTAATACTGTCTGGATGGATAAATGATGGCCTGATGCTGTCTATAGGTAACAGGTAATACTGTCTGGATAAATGATGGTCTGATGCTGTCTATAGGTAACAGGTAATACTGTCTGGATAAATGATGGTCTGATGCTGTCTATAGGTAACAGGTAATACTGTCTGGATAAATGATGGTCTGATGCTGTCTCTAGGTAACAGGTAATACTGTCTGGATAAATGATGGTCTGATGCTGTCTATAGGTAACAGGTAATACTGTCTGGATAAATGATGCTGTCTATAGGTAACAGGTAATACTGTCTGGATAAATGATGGTCTGATGCTGTCTATAGGTAACAGGTAATACTGTCTGGATAAATGATGCTGTCTATAGGTAACAGGTAATACTGTCTGGATAAATGATGGTCTGATGCTGTCTCTAGGTAACAGGTAATACTGTCTGGATAAATGATGGTCTGATGCTGTCTATAGGTAACAGGTAATACTGTCTGGATAAATGATGGTCTGATGCTGTCTATAGGTAACAGGTAATACTGTCTGGATAAATGATGGTCTGATGCTGTCTATAGGTAACAGGTAATACTGTCTGGATAAATGATGGTCTGATGCTGTCTATAGGTAACAGGTAATACTGTCTGGATAAATGATGGTCTGATGCTGTCTCTAGGTAACAGGTAATACTGTCTGGATAAATGATGGTCTGATGCTGTCTCTAGGTAACAGGTAATACTGTCTGGATAAATGATGGTCTGATGCTGTCTATAGGTAACAGGTAATACTGTCTGGATAAATGATGGTCTGATGCTGTCTATAGGTAACAGGTAATACTGTCTGGATAAATGATGGTCTGATGCTGTCTATAGGTAACAGGTAATACTGTCTGGATAAATGATGGTCTGATGATGTCTATAGGTAACAGGTAATACTGTCTGGATAAATGATGGTCTGATGCTGTCTATAGGTAACAGGTAATACTGTCTGGATAAATGATGGTCTGATGCTGTCTATAGGTAACAGGTAATACTGTCTGGATAAATGATGGTCTGATGCTGTCTATAGGTAACAGGTAATACTGTCTGGATAAATGATGGTCTGATGCTGTCTATAGGTAACAGGTAATACTGTCTGGATAAATGATGGTCTGATGATGTCTATAGGTAACAGGTAATACTGTCTGGATAAATGATGGTCTGATGCTGTCTATAGGTAACAGGTAATACTGTCTGGATAAATGATGGTCTGATGCTGTCTCTAGGTAACAGGTAATACTGTCTGGATAAATGATGGTCTGATGCTGTCTATAGGTAACAGGTAATACTGTCTGGATAAATGATGGTCTGATGCTGTCTATAGGTAACAGGTAATACTGTCTGGATAAATGATGGTCTGATGCTGTCTATAGGTAACAGGTAATACTGTCTGGATAAATGATGGTCTGATGCTGTCTATAGGTAACAGGTAATACTGTCTGGATAAATGATGGTCTGATGCTGTCTATAGGTAACAGGTAATACTGTCTGGATAAATGATGGTCTGATGCTGTCTATAGGTAACAGGTAATACTGTCTGGATAAATGATGGTCTGATGCTGTCTCTAGGTAACAGGTAATACTGTCTGGATAAATGATGGTCTGATGCTGTCTCTAGGTAACAGGTAATACTGTCTGGATAAATGATGGTCTGATGCTGTCTCTAGGTAACAGGTAATACTGTCTGGATAAATGATGGTCTGATGCTGTCTATAGGTAACAGGTAATACTGTCTGGATAAATGATGGTCTGATGCTGTCTATAGGTAACAGGTAATACTGTCTGGATAAATGATGGTCTGATGCTGTCTATAGGTAACAGGTAATACTGTCTGGATAAATGATGGTCTGATGCTGTCTCTAGGTAACAGGTAATACTGTCTGGATAAATGATGGTCTGATGCTGTCTATAGGTAACAGGTAATACTGTCTGGATAAATGATGGTCTGATGCTGTCTATAGGTAACAGGTAATACTGTCTGGATAAATGATGGTCTGATGATGTCTATAGGTAACAGGTAATACTGTCTGGATAAATGATGGTCTGATGATGTCTCTAGGTAACAGGTAATACTGTCTGGATAAATGATGGTCTGATGATGTCTATAGGTAACAGGTAATACTGTCTGGATAAATGATGGTCTGATGCTGTCTATAGGTAACAGGTAATACTGTCTGGATAAATGATGGTCTGATGATGTCTATAGGTAACAGGTAATACTGTCTGGATAAATGATGGTCTGATGATGTCTATAGGTAACAGGTAATACTGTCTGGATAAATGATGGTCTGATGATGTCTATAGGTAACAGGTAATACTGTCTGGATAAATGATGGTCTGATGCTGTCTATAGGTAACAGGTAATACTGTCTGGATAAATGATGGTCTGATGCTGTCTATAGGTAACAGGTAATACTGTCTGGATAAATGATGGTCTGATGCTGTCTCTAGGTAACAGGTAATACTGTCTGGATAAATGATGGTCTGATGCTGTCTCTAGGTAACAGGTAATACTGTCTGGATAAATGATGGTCTGATGCTGTCTCTAGGTAACAGGTAATACTGTCTGGATAAATGATGGTCTGATGCTGTCTATAGGTAACAGGTAATACTGTCTGGATAAATGATGGTCTGATGCTGTCTATAGGTAACAGGTAATACTGTCTGGATAAATGATGGTCTGATGCTGTCTATAGGTAACAGGTAATACTGTCTGGATAAATGATGGTCTGATGCTGTCTCTAGGTAACAGGTAATACTGTCTGGATAAATGATGGTCTGATGCTGTCTCTAGGTAACAGGTAATACTGTCTGGATAAATGATGGTCTGATGCTGTCTATAGGTAACAGGTAATACTGTCTGGATAAATGATGGTCTGATGCTGTCTATAGGTAACAGGTAATACTGTCTGGATAAATGATGGTCTGATGATGTCTATAGGTAACAGGTAATACTGTCTGGATAAATGATGGTCTGATGATGTCTCTAGGTAACAGGTAATACTGTCTGGATAAATGATGGTCTGATGATGTCTATAGGTAACAGGTAATACTGTCTGGATAAATGATGGTCTGATGCTGTCTATAGGTAACAGGTAATACTGTCTGGATAAATGATGGTCTGATGCTGTCTATAGGTAACAGGTAATACTGCTTCCTGCCAACGTATAGTGATCAGCTGCCGCCTTTCTCTGAAGGTCATTGTATCTCTTGTCAGGGGTTGTCATGGGTGACCCTTGAAGATCGTGATCAACAGCTATGCTGAGAGCACTGAGGTCATCAGATGTGTGTGTGTGTGTGTGTGTGTGTTGGCACCCGTTCCCATGGGAACCCTGAACAAAGCTGCATCAGGCCTGACAGTCTCAGAAAGTGAAGGCTTCTAATCCATCACCCATGAAGCCAATCAGAAGGACTTGTCCTCTGACATCAACCTTCCCATCAGTCTCCAGTGGCTCCCAGTGTGTCAAGATCTACAAGGTGATCCTACAGAGTCAGATGACTGATTTTAAACCCAGCTGACGACAGCCTCGCCACAGAGGCACAGGCATCAACACTGAGCTGGGTAGAGAGAGACTAGCGAACACAATCAACGTGGTATCATGGATGCTTAGATATCAGTGTGATTTGGACTGCGGTTGCGTTGTGCGTCTCCCTGGCTCGGGGGAGGGGGAGATGACGCAATAGGACTTGGTGTGTGAAGACTAGACGAGCTGGCTCGGGGGAGGGGGAGATGACGCGATAGGACTTGGTGTGTGAAGACTAGACGAGCTGGCTCGGGGGAGGGGGAGATGACGCAATAGGACTTGGTGTGTGAAGACTAGACGAGCTGGCTCGGGGAGGGGGAGATGACGCAATAGGACTTGGTGTGTGAAGACTAGACGAGCTGGCTCGGGGGGGGGGGGGGGGGGGTGACGCAATAGGACTTGGTGTGTGAAGACTAGACGAGCTGGCTCGGGGAGGGGGAGATGACGCAATAGGACTTGGTGTGTGAAGACTAGACGAGCTGGCTCGGGGGAGGGGGAGATGACGCAATAGGACCTGGTGTGTGAAGACTAGACGAGCTGGTTCAGCTGGATCTCTCCCGTCTTCAGTTAAGTCTTGTTTCAATATCTGTGCAAATGAACAAAAGTCCCTTTCTCCTCTCCACTCTAGCCATTATGACTCTGTTATTAAGGAAGTGACCGAGACAGATATGACCATGTCGGCACCTACCGGGATGTCGTCTGCCCGCAGTATGTTCCCTGAGAGGTCCAGGTGACTGAGGGTGCTGGGGATGGACTGGTTGGCACTCAGTGACTGGGCAAGGCTGTTCACCCCTGGAACAATACACAGAGGGGTAGAGGATGGTTAGAGACAGAGAGGTAATGTACAGTAATACAGGGCTGTTCACCCCTGGAACAATACACAGAGGGGTAGAGGATGGTTAGAGACAGAGAGGTAATGTACAGTAATACAGGCCTGTTCACCCCTGGAACCAAACACAGAGGGGTAGAGGATGGTTAGAGACAGAGATGTAATGTACAGTAATACAGGCCTGTTCACCCCTGGAACAATACACAGAGGGGTAGAGGATGGTTAGAGACAGAGAGGTAATGTACAGTAATACAGGCCTGTTCACCCCTGGAACAATACACAGAGGGGTAGAGGATGGTTAGAGACAGAGAGGTAATGTACAGTAATACAGGCCTGTTCACCCCTGGAACAATACACAGAGGGGTAGAGGATGGTTAGAGACAGAGAGGTAATGTACAGTAATACAGGCCTGTTCCCCCCTGGAACAATACACAGAGGGGTAGAGGATCGTTAGAGACAGAGAGGTAATGTACAGTAATACAGGCCTGTTCACCCCTGGAACAATACACAGAGGGGTAGAGGATGGTTAGAGACAGAGAGGTAATGTACAGTAATACAGGGCTGTTCACCCCTGGAACAATACACAGAGGGGTAGAGGATGGTTAGAGACAGAGAGGTAATGTACAGTAATACAGGCCTGTTCCCCCCTGGAACAATACACAGAGGGGTAGAGGATGGTTAGAGACAGAGAGGTAATGTACAGTAATACAGGGCTGTTCACCCCTGGGTACAGAGAACAGGGTAGAGGATGGTTAGAGACAGAGAGGTAATGTACAGTAATACAGGGCTGTTCACCCCTGGGTACAGAGAACAGGGTAGAGGATGGTTAGAGACAGAGAGGTAATGTACAGTAATACAGGGCTGTTCACCCCTGGGTACAGAGAACAGGGTAGAGGATGGTTAGAGACAGGGAGGTAATGTACAGTAATACAGGGCTGTTCACCCCTGGAACAATACACAGAGGGGTAGAGGATGGTTAGAGACAGAGAGGTAATGTACAGTAATACAGGGCTGTTCACCCCTGGAACAATACACAGAGGGGTAGAGGATGGTTAGAGACAGAGAGGTACCACCAGGTAACACCACCAGGTATCACCACCAGGTAACACAACCAGGTATCACCACCAGGTATCAACACCAGGTAACACCCCCCAGGTATCACCACCAGGTAACACCACCAGGTATCAACACCAGGTATCACCACCAGGTAACACAACCAGGTATCACCAACAGGTAACACCACCAGGTATCACCAACAGGTAACACCACCAGGTATCACCACCAGGTATCACCACCAGGTAACACCACCAGGTATCACCACCAGGTAACACAACCAGGTATCACCACCAGGTAACACCACCAGGTATCAACACCAGGTATCACCACCAGGTATCACTACCAGGTAACACCACCAGGTAACACCACCAGGTAACACTACCAGGTAACACCACCAGGTAACACCACCTGGTAACACCACCTGCAGCACATACTGTATACCATTTACATCTTAAAGGTGAGTCAGCGAAATGACGTTGCACGAGCAGCAACGCAGATATTGTGATGAACAATATGCAAGACTTCGCTCAAACACAGTACCTGTACATGTGCACGGGTTCGCATCAAGCTCTTACAATGTGGGAGCCACGGGACCAAAACAGCGGAGAAGTTGAACCTCGCGCTTCAACGCTCTTAGTTATTGCAGAAATCGACCCACTAGGTTGTTTACTTTGTACATCTACGTCATACCACTCAAAAACAATATTTTACTATTTATTTCATTAGTCCACTGTTGATACAGTCACAAAATGTCAGTAATCAGGTTCAAGATATATAACTTTCTAAACACAGAAAGTGTCACAGCATGATGATGCGTTTTGCATCAGGAAGGTCAACACACGGCCTGATTCTCAACCAGTCATATCTCACAGTGAAGTCAACAGGAAGGTCACCACATGGCCTGATTCTCAACCAGTCATATCTCACAGTGAAGACAACAGGAAGGTCATCACATGGCCTGATTCTCAACCAGTCATATCTCACAGTGATGACATCAGGAAGGTCAACACACGGCCTGATTCTCAACCAGTCATATCTCACAGTGACGACAACAGGAAGGTCATCACATGGCCTGATTCTCAACCAGTCATATCTCACAGTGAAAACATCAGGAAGGTCAACACACGGCCTGATTCTCAACCAATCATATCTCACAGTGAAGTCAACAGGAAGGTCACCACATGGCCTGATTCTCAACCAATCATATCTCACAGTGAAGTCAACAGGAAGGTCACCACATGGCCTGATTCTCAACCAGTCATATCTCACAGTGAAGACAACAGGAAGGTCATCACATGGCCTGATTCTCAACCAGTCATATCTCACAGTGATGACATCAGGAAGGTCAACACACGGCCTGATTCTCAACCAGTCATATCTCACAGTGACGACAACAGGAAGGTCATCACATGGCCTGATTCTCAACCAGTCATATCTCACAGTGAAGACATCAGGAAGGTCAACACACGGCCTGATTCTCAACCAGTCATATCTCACAGTGATGACATCAGGAAGGTCAACACACGGCCTGATTCTCAACCAGTCATATCTCACAGTGAAGACAACAGGAAGGTCATCACATGGCCTGATTCTCAACTAGTCATATCTCACAGTGAAGACAATAGGAAGGTCATCACATGGCCTGATTCTCAACCAGTCATATCTCACAGTGAAGACAACAGGAAGGTCATCACATGGCCTGATTCTCAACCAGTCATATCTCACAGTGAAGACAACAGGAAGGTCATCACATGGCCTGATTCTCAACCAGTCATATCTCACAGGAAAGACAACAGGAAGGTCATCACACGGCCTGATTCTCAACCAGTCATATCTCACAGGAAAGACAACAGGAAGGTCATCACATGGCCTGATTCTCAACCAGTCATATCTCACAGTGAGGACATCAGGAAGGTCATCACATGGCCTGATTCTCAACCAGTCATATCTCACAGGAAAGACAACAGGAAGGTCATCACATGGCCTGATTCTCAACCAGTCATATCTCACAGTGAGGACATCAGGAAGGTCATCACATGGCCTGATTCTCAACCAATCATATCTCACAGGAAAGAGGCACATATACTGTAGGATATGAGCACTGACAGGGTTATTAGTGGCATTAAGGCCACTGCCTACTGACTATGTCCTTTACTACAGCTCTATATGGTCAATGTCATATCAAACACTGATCTGGGACCAGCCAACTCAATATGGTCAATGTCATATCAAACACTGATCTGGGACAGGCCAACTCAATATGGTCAATGCTACATCAAACACTGATCTGGGACCAGCCAACTCTATATGGTCAATGTCACATCAAACACTGATCTGGGACCAGCCAGCTCTATAAGGTCAATGTCACATCAAACACTGATCTGGGACCAGCCAACTCTATAAGGTCAATGTCACATCAAACACTGATCTGGGACCAGCCAACTCTATAAGGTCAATGTCACATCAAACACTGATCTGGGACCAGCCAACTCTATAAGGTCAATGTCACATCAAACACTGATTAGACAGCCCGTCACCAATCTACCTGGCTATAGAGGATTAGACAGCCCGTCACCAATCTACCTGGCTATAGAGGGTTAGACAGCCAGACACCAATCTACCTGGCTATAGAGGATTAGACAGCCCGTCACCAATCTACCTGGCTATAGAGGGTTAGACAGACAGTCACCAATCTACCTGGCTATAGAGGGTTAGACAGCCAGTCACCCATCTACCTGGCTATAGAGGGTTAGACAGACAGTCACCAATCTACCTGGCTATAGAGGATTAGACAGCCAGTCACCAATCTACCTGGCTATAGAGGGTTAGACAGCCAGACACCAATCTACCTGGCTATAGAGGGTTAGACAGCCAGTCACCAATCTACCTGGCTATAGAGGGTTAGACAGCCAGTCACCAATCTACCTGGCTATAGAGGGTTAGACAGCCAGTCACCAATCTACCTGGCTATAGAGGGTTAGACAGCCCGTCACCAATCTACCTGGCAATAGAGGGTTAGACAGCCAGTCACCAATCTACCTGGCTATAGAGGGTTAGACAGCCAGTCACCAATCTACCTGGCTATAGAGGGTTAGACAGACAGTCACCAATCTACCTGGCTATAGAGGGTTAGACAGCCAGTCACCAATCTACCTGGCTATAGAGGGTTAGACAGCCAGTCACCAATCTACCTGGCTATAGAGGGTTAGACAGCCAGTCACCAATCTACCTGGCTATAGAGGGTTAGACAGCCCGTCACCAATCTACCTGGCAATAGAGGGTTAGACAGCCAGTCACCAATCTACCTGGCTATAGAGGGTTAGACAGCCAGTCACCAATCTACCTGGCTATAGAGGGTTAGACAGCCAGTCACCAATCTACCTGGCTATAGAGGGTTAGACAGACAGTCACCAATCTACCTGGCTATAGAGGGTTAGACAGCCAGTCACCAATCTACCTGGCTATAGAGGGTTAGACAGCCAGTCACCAATCTACCTGGCTATAGAGGATTAGACAGACAGTGAGGGATCTCTCTGGCTATAGAGGGTTAGACAGCCAGTCACCAATCTACCTGGCTATAGAGGGTTAGACAGCCAGTCACCCATCTACCTGGCTATAGAGGGTTAGACAGCCAGTCACCAATCTACCTGGCTATAGAGGGTTAGACAGACAGTCACCAATCTACCTGGCTATAGAGGGTTAGACAGCCAGTCACCAATCTACCTGGCTATAGAGGATTAGACAGCCCGTCACCAATCTACCTGGCTATAGAGGATTAGACAGCCAGTCACCAATCTACCTGGCTATAGAGGGTTAGACAGCCAGTCACCAATCTACCTGGCTATAGAGGGTTAGACAGCCCGTCACCAATCTACCTGGCTATAGAGGGTTAGACAGCCAGTCACCAATCTACCTGGCTATAGAGGGTTAGACAGCCAGTCACCAATCTACCTGGCTATAGAGGGTTAGACAGCCAGTCACCAATCTACCTGGCTATAGAGGGTTAGACAGCCAGTCACCCATCTACCTGGCTATAGAGGGTTAGACAGCCAGTCACCAATCTACCTGGCTATAGAGGGTTAGACAGACAGTCACCAATCTACCTGGCTATAGAGGGTTAGACAGCCAGTCACCAATCTACCTGGCTATAGAGGGTTAGACAGACAGTGAGGGATCTCTCTGGCTATAGAGGGTTAGACAGACAGTCACCAATCTACCTGGCTATAGAGGATTAGACAGCCAGTCACCAATCTACCTGGCTATAGAGGGTTAGACAGCCAGTCACCAATCTACCTGGCTATAGAGGGTTAGACAGCCAGTCACCCATCTACCTGGCTATAGAGGGTTAGACAGCCAGTCACCAATCTACCTGGCTATAGAGGGTTAGACAGACAGTCACCAATCTACCTGGCTATAGAGGGTTAGACAGCCAGTCACCAATCTACCTGGCTATAGAGGGTTAGACAGCCAGTCACCAATCTACCTGGCTATAGAGGATTAGACAGCCCGTCACCAATCTACCTGGCTATAGAGGATTAGACAGCCCGTCACCAATCTACCTGGCTATAGAGGGTTAGACAGCCAGACACCAATCTACCTGGCTATAGAGGGTTAGACAGCCCGTCACCAATCTACCTGGCTATAGAGGGTTAGACAGCCAGTCACCAATCTACCTGGCTATAGAGGGTTAGACAGCCAGTCACCAATCTACCTGGCTATAGAGGATTAGACAGACAGTGAGGGATCTCTCTGGCTATAGAGGGTTAGACAGCCAGTCACCAATCTACCTGGCTATAGAGGGTTAGACAGCCAGTCACCAATCTACCTGGCTATAGAGGGTTAGACAGCCAGTCACCAATCTACCTGGCTATAGAGGGTTAGACAGACAGTCACCAATCTACCTGGCTATAGAGGGTTAGACAGCCAGTCACCAATCTACCTGGCTATAGAGGGTTAGACAGCCAGTCACCAATCTACCTGGCTATAGTGGGTTAGACAGACAGTGAGGGATCTCTCTGGCTATAGTGGGTTAGACAGACAGTGAGGGATCTCTCTGGCTATAGTGGGTTAGACAGACAGTGAGGGATCTCTCTGGCTATAGAGGGTTAGACAGACAGTGAGGGATCTCTCTGCCTATAGTGGGTTAGACAGACAGTGAGGGATCTCTCTGGCTATAGAGGGTTAGACAGACAGTGAGGGATCTCTCTGGCTATAGAGGGTTAGACAGACAGTGAGGGATCTCTCTGGCTATAGAGGGTTAGACAGACAGTGAGGGATCTCTCTGGCTCAGAATCAAACTCCCATAAGTCAGTGTGAACTCTGAGGAACTGGCCTCTCTCCTGGGAGAACCAATCAATAGACAGTATTCTCCTAAGTCAGTGTGAACTCTGAGGAACTGGCCTCTTTCCTGGGAGAACCAATCAATAGACAGATAAATACCAGTCCTTTGGGGGCATTCTGAAGCATGCCGAAAGTTGATCTATGGAACTCTATTCATTACAGGCCATTACAGAGAGAGAGAGAGAGAGAGAGAGAACGAGAGAGAGAGAGAACGAGAGAGAGAGAGAACGAGAGAGAGAGAACGAGAGAGAGAGAGAACGAGAGAGAGAGCGAGAACGAGAGAGAGAGAGAACGAGAGAGAGAGAGAGAGAATGAGAGAGAACGAGAGAGAACGAGAGAGAACGAGAGAGAACGAGAGAGAACGAGAGAGAGAGAGAGAGAGAGAGAGAGAGAGAGAGAGAGAGAGAGAGAGAGAGAGAGAGAGAGAGAGAGAGGGAGAGGAGAGGGAGAGGAGTGGAGAGGAGAGGAGAGGAGAGGAGAGGAGAGGAGAGGAGAGGAGAGGAGAGGAGAGGAGAGGGAGAGTTCCATTAGGCTCCCTCCCTCTGCAGTAACAGTATTGTTCCATTAGGCTCCCTCCCTCTGCAGTAACAGTATTGATCCATTAGGCTCCCTCCCTCTGCAGTAACAGTGTCATTAATTAGGGCTATATTACTAATAACATGCTGGTTGGTGTGAACAGTTGAATCAGAGGTGTGAACAGAGGAACACTGAGTAATTGCTCTCCTATGATGATGCTCAACTAAGCAATAAGGCACGAGGGGGTGTGGTATATGGCCAATATACCACGGCTAAGGGCTGTTCTTAAAGCACGACGCAACGCAGAGTGCCTGGATACAGTCCTTAGTCGTGGTATATTGGCCATATACCACAAACCCCAGAGGTGCCTTATTGCTATTATAAACTGGTGACCAATGTAATTAGAGCAGTAAAAATACATGTTTTATCATACCCGTGGTATATGGTCTATTAAAAACTGGGTGGTTCGAGCCCTGAATGCTGATTGGCTGACAGCCGTGGTATATCAGACCGTATACCACGGGTATGACAAAACATTTATTTGTACTGCTCTAATTACATTGGTCACCAGTTTATAATAGCAATAAGGCACCTCGGGGGTTTGTGGTATATGGCCAATATACCACGGCTAAGGACTGTATCCAGGCACTCCGTGTTGTGTCGTGCTTTAAGAACAGCCCTTAGCCGTGGTATATTGGCCATATATTACTTAAATATACCATGGCTTTCAGCCAATCAGCATTGCCTTATTATGTCAATATACCATGGCTTTCAGCCAATCAGCATTGCCTTATTACTTAAATATACTTTGGCTTTCAGCCATCAGCATACAGGGCTCGAACCACCCAGTTTATAATGTGCTTTAACCTTTGGTGAATACTTTGAACCTAACAACAATATAGACAACAACGTAAACAATAATATAGACAACAATATAAACAACAATATAAACAATATAGACAACAATATAAACAACAACATAGACAACAATATAAACAACAACATAGACAACACTATAAACAACAACATATACAACAATGTAAACAACAATATAGACAACAATATCAACAATAATACAAACAATATAGACAACAATATCAACAACAATATAAACAACAACATAGACAACAATACAAACAACAACATAGACAACAATATAAACAACAGCATAGACAACAATATAAACAACAACAAAAACATAAACAACAACATAGACAACACTATAAACAACAACATAGACAACAACATTGACAACAATATAAACAACAACATAGACAACAATATAAAAAACAACATAGACAACAATATAAACAACATAGACAACAACAACATAAACAATAACATAGAGAACAATATAAACAACAACATAGACAACAATATAAACAACAACATAGACAACAATATAAACAACAACATAGACAACAATATAAACAACAACATAGACAACAACACTGACAACAATACAAACAACAACATAGACGACAACAACATAAACAACAATATGAATCATGCAAACCGGATTGTTCTCATATATCTCTCATACATCAAAAAGGGAAATGATTTCCCAGCAAGCAGCCCTGTGGATTATTGAACATTAGAGAAGCAGCCCTGTGGATTATTGAACATTAGAGAAGCAGCCCTGTGGATTATTGAACATTAGAGAAGCAGCCCTGTGGATTATTGAACATTAGAGAAGCAGCCCTGTGGATTATTGAACATGAGAGAAGCAGCCCTGTGGATTATTGAACATTAGAGAAGCAGCCCTGTGGATTATTGAACATTAGAGAAGCAGCCCTGTGGATTATTGAACATGAGAGAACTGTCTGTGCTTAACGGTTTGGAAGTTGAATACAAGTTTTCCATGTAAATGCCAGAATGTGAGAAAGTCCAGTCATTACCTTTGGGTGACAATGAGGTTTTGGAAAAGTTTAAATGCTTGAGTCCCATGGGGAGTTTGGCAAACTGTGTTCCCAGGGAGGTGATTCCTGGAGGAAACAGCAGAATGGAAAACAACACTTAGTCATTTGGCAGTACCATGATATCAGACAGACTGGGGATTTCAATTCACTGCCTTCCTTTTCCCCTGAGCTGCCGGGGGGAGAGATACATGGGAAGGAAGACTACAGCTCTGTTCACTCAAACACTCAGTGTTCATTCTAATGCAGGCCCGGTTAGCGTTTGTGTAAAGACAGATTGTACAACTCAAAGGTCTCTTGACGATACATGTGACACGAGGACAAATTTGCTAGAAAATCTGAGAGACGGAGAATATTTGGCATCTCTTTAATTGATGTGACTTGGAAAGACACCACAGGTTTAGAGGGGATGAAATGTTTTACCTGCTCTCATAGTTCAGCGGAAAGTTCTATTCTAGTCCAGAACATTCTGTTAACTCTTCTTCTCTATACTTCAACAACACAACAATACAGAGAGTCACAGACACGATCACGAACGACGGGGAAATGCTATCAAATGCATTAGATATTCTCCATGGAATGAGACAGTTTAAATGACAAAAGAAACTCACTGAATTAGCTCACATATTCAACTTCACAATAATCTGAAAGAGTTTAATATTTGATCAAGGGCAAAGGGATTCCAATTTAAATAGATTTAGAGGGGCTATACTAGTACTCAGAAGCAGCTCTCTCTGCTGAGTGATAGATTTAGAGGGGCTATACTAGTACTCAGAAGCAGCTCTCTCTGGTGAGTGATATATTTAGAGGGGTTATACTAGTACTCAGAAGCAGCTCTCTCTGCTGAGTGATATATTTAGAGGGGCTATACTAGTACTCAGAAGCAGCTCTCTCTGCTGAGTGAAAGATTTAGAGGGTTTAGACAAGTACTCAGAAGCAGCTCTCTGGTGAGTGATAGATTTAGAGGGGCTATACTAGTACTCAGAAGCAGCTCTCTCTGCTGAGTGATAGATTTAGAGGGGCTATACTAGTACTCAGAAGCAGCTCTCTCTGCTGAGTGATAGATTTAGAGGGGCTATACTAGTACTCAGAAGCAGCTCTCTCTGCTGAGTGATAGATTTAGAGGGGTTATACTAGTACTCAGAAGAAGCTCTCTGCTGAGTGATATATTTAGAGGGGTTATACTAGTACTCAGAAGCAGCTCTCTCTGCTGAGTGAAAGATTTAGAGGGGTTATACTAGTACTCAGAAGCAGCTCTCTGCTGAGTGATAGATTTAGAGGGGCTATACTAGTACTCAGAAGCAGCTCTCTCTGCTGAGTGATAGATTTAGAGGGGCTACACTAGTACTCAGAAGCAGCTCTCTCTGCTGAGTGATAGATTTAGAGGGGTTATACTAGTACTCAGAAGAAGCTCTCTGCTGAGTGATATATTTAGAGGGGTTAGACTAGTACTCAGAAGCAGCTCTCTCTGCTGAGTGATAGATTTAGAGGGGTTATACTAGTACTCAGAAGAAGCTCTCTGCTGAGTGATATATTTAGAGGGGTTATACTAGTACTCAGAAGCAGCTCTCTGCTGAGTGATAGATTTAGAGGGGCTATACTAGTACTCAGAAGGAGCTCTCTCTGCTGAGTGATAGATTTAGAGGGGTTATACTAGTACTCAGAAGCAGCTCTCTCTGCTGAGTGATAGATTTAGAGGGGCTATACTAGTACTCAGAAGCAGCTCTCTGCTGTGTGATATATTTAGAGGGGCTATACTAGTACTCAGAAGCAGCTCTCTGCTGAGTGATAGATTTAGAGGGGTTAGACTAGTACTCAGAAGCAGCTCTCTGCTGTGTGATATATTTAGAGGGGTTATACTAGTACTCAGAAGCAGCTCTCTCTGCTGAGTGATAGATTTAGAGGGGCTATACTAGTACTCAGAAGCAGCTCTCTCTGCTGAGTGATAGATTTAGAGGGGCTATACTAGTACTCAGAAGCAGCTCTCTCTGGTGAGTGATATATTTAGAGGGGTTATACTAGTACTCAGAAGCAGCTCTCTCTGCTGAGTGATATATTTAGAGGGGCTATACTAGTACTCAGAAGCAGCTCTCTCTGCTGAGTGAAAGATTTAGAGGGTTTAGACAAGTACTCAGAAGCAGCTCTCTGGTGAGTGATAGATTTAGAGGGGCTATACTAGTACTCAGAAGCAGCTCTCTCTGCTGAGTGATAGATTTAGAGGGGCTATACTAGTACTCAGAAGCAGCTCTCTCTGCTGAGTGATAGATTTAGAGGGACTATACTAGTACTCAGAAGCAGCTCTCTCTGCTGAGTGATAGATTTAGAGGGGTTATACTAGTACTCAGAAGAAGCTCTCTGCTGAGTGATATATTTAGAGGGGTTATACTAGTACTCAGAAGCAGCTCTCTCTGCTGAGTGAAAGATTTAGAGGGGTTATACTAGTACTCAGAAGCAGCTCTCTGCTGAGTGATAGATTTAGAGGGGCTATACTAGTACTCAGAAGCAGCTCTCTCTGCTGAGTGATAGATTTAGAGGGGCTACACTAGTACTCAGAAGCAGCTCTCTCTGCTGAGTGATAGATTTAGAGGGGTTATACTAGTACTCAGAAGAAGCTCTCTGCTGAGTGATATATTTAGAGGGGTTAGACTAGTACTCAGAAGCAGCTCTCTCTGCTGAGTGATAGATTTAGAGGGGTTATACTAGTACTCAGAAGAAGCTCTCTGCTGAGTGATATATTTAGAGGGGTTATACTAGTACTCAGAAGCAGCTCTCTGCTGAGTGATAGATTTAGAGGGGCTATACTAGTACTCAGAAGGAGCTCTTTCTGCTGAGTGATAGATTTAGAGGGGTTATACTAGTACTCAGAAGCAGCTCTCTCTGCTGAGTGATAGATTTAGAGGGGTTAGACTAGTACTCAAAAGCAGCTCTCTGCTGAGTGATAGATTTAGAGGGGCTATACTAGTACTCAGAAGCAGCTCTCTGCTGAGTGATAGATTTAGAGGGGTTAGACTAGTACTCAGAAGCAGCTCTCTGCTGAGTGATAGATTTAGAGGGGTTATACTAGTACTCAGAAGCAGCTCTCTGCTGAGTGATAGATTTATAGGGGTTATACTAGTACTCAGAAGCAGCTCTCTGCTGAGTGATAGATTTAGAGGGGTTATACTAGTACTCAGAAGCAGCTCTCTGCTGAGTGATAGATTTAGAGGGGTTATACTAGTACTCAGAAGCAGCTCTCTCTGCTGTGTGATAGATTTAGAGGGGCTATACTAGTACTCAGAAGCAGCTCTCTGCTGAGTGATAGATTTAGAGGGGTTATACTAGTACTCAGAAGCAGCTCTCTGCTGAGTGATAGATTTAGAGGGGTTATACTAGTACTCAGAAGCAGCTCTCTGCTGAGTGATAGATTTAGAGGGGCTATACTAGTACTCAGAAGAACACTACCAGTCAAACGTTTTAGAGTGTGCAAAGCTGTCATCAAGGAAAAGAGTGGCTACTTTGAAGAATCTAAAATAGAAAGTATATTTAACACATTTTTGGTTATTACATGATTCCATATGTGTTATTTCATAGTGTTGATGTCTTCACTATTATTCTACAATGTACATTTAACATTTACATTTAAGTCATTTAGCAGACGCTCTTATCCAGAGCGACTTACAAATTGGTGCATTCACCTTATGACATCCAGCGTAGAAAATATTTAAAAACAAACAAAAACCCTGGAATGAGTAGCTGTGTCCAGACTTTGGACTGGTACTGTATATATTTATGTTGTATTATACAGGGCCCATTATGTTGTATTATACAGGGCCATTATGTTGTATTATACAGGGGCCCATTATGTTGTATTATACAGGGGGCCATTATGTTGTATTATACAGGGGGCCATTATGTTGTATTATACAGGGGCCCATTATGTTGTATTATACAGGGGCCCATTATGTTGTATTATACAGGGGCCCATTATGTTGTATTATACAGGGGGCCATTATGTTGTATTATACAGGGGGCCATTATGTTGTATTATACAGGGCCATTATGTTGTATTATACAGGGGCCAATTATGTTGTATTATACAGGGGCCATTATGTTGTATTATACAGGGGCCCATTATGTTGTATTATACAGGGCCCATTATGTTGTATTATACAGGGGCCATTATGTTGTATTATACAGGGGCCCATTATGTTGTATTATACAGGGCCCATTATGTTGTATTATACAGGGGCCCATTATGTTGCATTATACAGGGGGCCATTATGTTGTATTATACAGGGGCCCATTATGTTGTATTATACAGGGGCCCATTATGTTGTATTATACAGGGGCCCATTATGTTGTATTATACAGGGGGCCATTATGTTGTATTATACAGGGGCCCATTATGTTGTATTATACAGGGGCCCATTATGTTGTATTATACAGGGGCCCATTATGTTGTATTATACAGGGCCCATTATGTTGTATTATACAGGGCGCCATTATGTTGTATTATACAGGGCCTATTATGTTGTATTATACAGGGGCCATTATGTTGTATTATACAGGGGCCATTATGTTGTATTATACAGGGGCCATTATGGTGTATTATACAGGGGCCCATTATGTTGTATTATACAGGGGCCATTATGTTGTATTATACAGGGGGCCATTATGTTGTATTATACAGGGGCCCATTATGTTGTATTATACAGGGGGCCATTATGTTATATTATACAGGGGGCCGTTATGTTGTATTATACAGGGCCCATTATGTTGTATTATACAGGGGCCATTATGTTGTATTATACAGGGGCCATTATGTTGTATTTTACAGGGGCCATTATGTTGTATTATACAGGGGCCCATTATGTTGTATTATACAGGGGGCCATTATGTTGTATTATACAGGGGCCATTATGTTTTATTATACAGGGCCCATTATGTTGTATTATACAGGGGCCCATTATGTTGTATTATACAGGGGGCCATTATGTTGTATTATACAGGGGGCCATTATGTTGTATTATACAGGGGCCATTATGTTGTATTATACAGGGCCCATTATGTTGTATTATACAGGGGCCTTTATGTTGTATTTTACAGGGGCCATTATGTTGTATTATACAGGGGCCCATTATGTTGTATTATACAGGGGGCCATTATGTTGTATTATACAGGGGCCATTATGTTGTATTATACAGGGCCCATTATGTTGTATTATACAGGGGCCCATTATGTTGTATTATACAGGGGGCCATTATGTTGTATTATACAGGGGGCCATTATGTTGTATTATACAGGGGCCCATTATGTTGTATTATACTGGGGCCATTATGTTGTATTATACAGGGGGCCATTATGTTGTATTTTACAGGGGCCATTATGTTGTATTATACAGGGGCCCATTATGTTGTATTATACAGGGGGCCATTATGTTGTATTATACAGGGGCCATTATGTTGTATTATACAGGGTCCATTATGTTGTATTATACAGGGGGCCATTATGCTGTATTATACAGGGGCCATTATGTTGTATTATACAGGGCCCATTATGTTGTATTATACAGGGCCCATTATGTTGTATTATACAGGGCCCATTATGTTGTATTATACAGGGGCCCATTATGCTGTATTATACAGGGGGCCATTAGGTTGTATTATACAGGGGCCCATTATGTTGTATTATACAGGGGCCCATTATGTTGTATTATACAGGGGCCCATTATGTTGTATTATACAGGGGGCCATTATGTTGTATTATACAGGGCCCATTATGTTGCATTATACAGGGCCCATTATGTTGTATTATACAGGGGGCCAGTATGTTGTATTATACAGGGGGCCATTATGTTGTATTATACAGGAGGCCATTATGTTGTATTATACAGGGGCCCATTATGTTGTATTATACAGGGCCCATTATGTTGTATTATACAGGGGCCCATTATGTTGTATTATACAGGGCCCATTATGTTGTATTATACAGGGGCCCATTATGTTGTATTATACAGGGGGCCATTATGTTGTATTATACAGGGGCCCATTATGTTGTATTATACAGGGCCCATTATGTTGTATTATACAGGGGGCCATTATGTTGTATTATACAGGGCCCATTATGTTGTATTATACAGGGGCCCATTATGTTGTATTATACAGGGCCCATTATGTTGTATTATACAGGGGCCCATTATGTTGTATTATACAGGGGCCCATTATGTTGTATTATACAGGGGCCCATTATGTTGTATTATACAGGGGCCCATTATGTTGTATTATACAGGGCCCATTATGTTGTATTATACAGGGGGGCATTTGAAAAGAGTCTCAGTATGAATGTATAATAAAGTAGAGGAGGACAGTAGAGTCATACCTCGATCCTCCAGTGGGTTATTGGCAAGGTTGACAGTGTGGAGTCCTGAGTTGGGGTTATGGGAGAGGGCATTCGCCAGCTTCTGTGCAAAATCCCTTTGGAGAGAGAGGAAACGTTACGTCAGATAAAACCTGTCAGATATCTACCACAGTATGTGTGTTACTTACAGAGAGAGAGAGAGAGAGAAAGAAAACATTACGTCAGATAAAACCAGTCAGGACCACTGATACCACACAGAGACAACTGTTTCTGACAAACCTCACAGAGAGACAGAGAGAGACAGAGACAGAGAGAGAGACAGAGAGAGAGACAGAGAGAGAGAGACAGAGAGAGAGAGACAGAGAGAGAGAGACAGAGACAGAGACAGAGACAGAGACAGAGACAGAGACAGAGAGACAGAGACAGAGAGAGAGAGAGAGAGAGAGAGAGAGAGAGAGAGAGAGAGAGAGAGAGAGAGAGAGAGAGAGAGAGAGAGAGAGAGAGAGAGAGAGAGAGAGAGAGAGAGAGAGAGGAGAGAGAGAGAGAGAGAGAGAGAGAGAGAGAGAGAGAGAGAGAGAGAGAGAGAGAGAGAGAGAGAGAGAGAACGAGCACAAGCGATATAAAGGAGGGTAGTCACCTAGTGAGTCCTGCGTTGTCCAGAACCAGTTCCTCTAGTCGACTGGACCGGGCCACCACCCGAAGGATCTGGTCGGACACGTCTGCTGACTGGAAACAAGTCAGGAAGCATTAGTATTTAGGCTACATCAACATTTAAAAACACAACTATTATTTAAATTCAACATATCACTGACAGCACTCCCAACACTGTGGAAACTACATGGTAACTCAATGAACCTTCAACACTCCCCACACTGTGGAAACTAAATGGTAACTCAATGAACCTTCAACACTCCCCACACTGTGGAAACTAAATGGTGACTCAATGAACCTTCAACACTCCCCACACTGTGGAAACTAAATGGTAACTCAATGAACCTTCAACACTCCTCACACTGTGGAAACTACATGGTAACTCAATGAACCTTCAACACTCCCCACACTGTGGAAACTACATGGTAACTCAATGAACCTTCAACACTCCCCACACTGTGGAAACTAAATGGTAACTCAATGAACCTTCAACACTGCCCACACTGTGGAAACTACATGGTAACTCAATGAACCTTCAACACTCCCCACACTGTGGGAACTAAATGGTAACTCAATGAATCTTCAACACTCCCCACACTGTGGAAACTAAATGGTAACTCAATGAACCTTCAACACTCCCCACACTGTGGAAACTAAATGGTAACTCAATGAACCTTCAACACTCCCCACACTGTGGGAACTAAATGGTAACTCAATGAACCTTCAACACTCCCCACACTGTGGAAACTTAATGGTAACTCAATGAATCTTCAACACTCCCCGCACTGTGGAAACTTAATGGTAACTCAATGAAATGACCTTCAACACTCCCCACACTGTGGGAACTAAATGGTAACTCAATGAACCTTCAACACTCCCCACACTGTGGAAACTAAATGGTAACTCAATGAACCTTCAACACTCCCCACACTGTGGGAACTAAATGGTAACTCAATGAACCTTCAACACTCCTCACACTGTGGAAACTAAATGGTAACTCAATGAATCTTCAACACTCCCCACACTGTGGAAACTAAATGGTAACTCAATGAACCTTCAACACTCCCCACACTGTGGAAACTTAATGGTAACTCAATGAATCTTCAACACTCCCCGCACTGTGGAAACTTAATGGTAACTCAATGAAATGACCTTCAACACTCCCCACACTGTGGGAACTAAATGGTAACTCAATGAACCTTCAACACTCCCCACACTGTGGAAACTAAATGGTAGCTCAATGAACCTTCAACACTCCCCACACTGTGGGAACTAAATGGTAACTCAATGAACCTTCAACACTCCCCACACTGTGGAAACTAAATGGTAGCTCAATGAACCTTCAACACTCCCCACACTGTGGAAACTAAATGGTAACTCAATGAACCTTCAGCACTCCCCACACTGTGGAAACTAAATGGTAACTCAATGAACCTTCAACACTCCCCACACTGTGGAAACTAAATGGTAACTCAATGAACCTTCAACACTCCCCACACTGTGGAAACTAAATGGTAACTCAATGAACCTTCAACACTCCCCACACTGTGGAAACTAAATGGTAACTCAATGAACCTTCAACACTCCCCACACTGTGGAAACTAAATGGTAACTCAATGAACCTTCAACACTCCCCACACTGTGGAAACTAAATGGTAACTCAATGAACCTTCAACACTCCCCACACTGTGGAAACTAAATGGTAACTCAATGAACCTTCAACACTCCCCACACTGTGGAAACTAAATGGTAACTCAATGAACCTTCAACACTCCCCACACTGTGGAAACTAAATGGTAACTCAATGAACCTTCAACACTCCCCACACTGTGGAAACTAAATGGTAACTCAATGAACCTTCAACACTGCCCACACTGTGGAAACTAAATGGTAACTCAATGAACCTTCAACACTCCCCACACTGTGGAAACTAAATGGTGACTCAATGAACCTTCAACACTCCCCACACTGTGGAAACTAAATGGTGACTCAATGAACCTTCAACACTGCCCACACTGTGGAAACTAAATGGTAACTCAATGAACCTTCAACACTCCCCACACTGTGGAAACTAAATGGTGACTCAATGAACCTTCAACACTCCCCACACTGTGGAAACTAAATGGTAACGCAATGAACCTTCAACACTCCCCACACTGTGGAAACTAAATGGTAACTCAATGAACCTTCAACACTCCCCACACTGTGGAAACTAAATGGTAACTCAATGAACCTTCAACACTCCCCACACTGTGGAAACTAAATGGTAACTCAATGAACCTTCAGCACTCCCCACACTGTGGAAACTAAATGGTGACTCAATGAACCTTCAACACTGCCCACACTGTGGAAACTAAATGGTAACTCAATGAACCTTCAACACTCCCCACACTGTGGAAACTAAATGGTGACTCAATGAACCTTCAACACTCCCCACACTGTGGAAACTAAATGGTAACTCAATGAACCTTCAACACTCCCCACACTGTGGAAACTAAATGGTAACTCAATGAACCTTCAGCACTCCCCACACTGTGGAAACTAAATGGGAAACTCAATGAACCTTCAACACTCCCCACACTGTGGAAACTAAATGGGAAACTCAATGAACCTTCAACACTCCCCACACTGTGGAAACTAAATGGGAAACTCAATGAACCTTCAGCACTCCCCACACTGTGGAAACTAAATGGGAAACTCAATGAACCTTCAACACTCCCCACACTGTGGAAACTAAATGGTAACTCAATGAACCTTCAACACTCCCCACACTGTGGAAACTAAATGGGAAACTCAATGAACCTTCAGCACTCCCCACACTGTGGAAACTAAATGGTAACTCAATGAACCTTCAACACTCCTCACACTGTGGAAACTAAATGGTACCTCAATGAACCTTCAGCACTCCCCACACTGTGGAAACTAAATGGGAAACTCAATGAACCTTCAACACTGCCCACACTGTGGAAACTAAATGGTACCTCAATGAACCTTCAACACTCCTCACACTGTGGAAACTAAATGGGAAACTCAATGAACATGTTCCTGTTGTTCAATGTAGAATGATGTATCTCAGAGTCTGCCGTTTTCACCCAATCACTGATGGCGTAGTGACACAGGTTCCACCCCCACAACGGCCCTCTGCTTTCAGCACTCCACTTAACGTGAGCCAGACCACTCTCGTTGGGGGGGCGTCCTGAGCCAGACCACTCTCGTTGGGGCGTCCTAAAAGCAGAGTTGATTGTCTGTCCAAGCATGTCAGGGAGGGAACAATCTACCCCCCCCCCCCCCCCCCCCCCCCCCCCCCCCCCCCCCCCCACCACAGCCTCTACTGTAGACACTGAACAGGGGGAAGAGGTTTGGAATGAGGGCTCTGATTGAGATGAGAGACCACGGGGTGGTCTGTAAAAAGGGAGCCGGGAGACGAAACCTACATTTAGGATTGATAAATAATTCATAGAGAGCAACCAACTTCTGCACTGCTGCAAAACAGAGCTCTTGACCCAGTTCTCTGCTTTCTGTGGGGCCTGTTGATTCCTCACTGCCCACCCATTCTCTGTGTGAATCAAGTGAATTAAATCAAATACATCCCTTCAGTTCAGGGCCTGTTGATTCCTCTCTGCCATCCATCATTTGTGTGAATCAAGTGAATCAAATCAAATACATCCCTTCAGTTCAGAGCCTGTTGATTCCTCTCTGCCATCTATCCTTTGTGTGAATCAAGTGAATCAAATCAAATACATCCCCTTCAGTTCAGGGCCTGTTGATTCCTCTCTGCCATCCATCCTTTGTGTGAATCAAGTGAATCAAATCAAATACATCCCTTCAGTTCAGAGCCTGTTGATTCCTCTCTGCCATCTATCCTTTGTGTGAATCAAGTGAATCAAATCAAATACATTCCTTCAGTTCAGGGCCTGTTGATTCCTCTCTGCCATCTATCCTTTGTGTGAATCAAGTGAATCAAATCAAATATATCCCTTCAGTTCAGGGCCTGTTGATTCCTCTCTGTCATCCAACCTTTGTGTGAATCAAATCAAATATAGCCCTTCAGTTCAGCTATGCAGAGCAGAGGGACGTCAATAGTCTCTTTATCTGTTTACATTCATATGACAAACAGTGATCAGAATAACAGTACACCAGCGTTAGTGCAACTAAGTGACATTCCATGTATAAGAGAGCCATTCCTGGTGGCCAGCATGCTAATTATGACAGACAAAGAGGGATTGTGTGAGGCAGGATGGTTCTCTTTTCAGGGGCAGAGAGAAACGGGGTGGCACAGAGGACTGTTGTTCCCAGGGACTGAGAGAGAGAGAGAGAGAGAGAGAGAGAGAGAGAGAGAGAGAGAGAGAGAGAGAGAGAGAGAGAGAGAGAGAGAGAGAGAGAGAGAGAGAGAGAGAGAGAGGTAGGTGTGCTCAGAGGAATGTCAAATAGAAAAGGACAGGAGGTCACAGTGGACATCAGAATACTGGTCTTCATGCTAGACTGAAGGATGTTAACACACAGTACAGTGAGGGATGTTGACACACAGTACAGTGAGGGATGTTAACACACAGTACAGTGAGGGATGTTGACACACAGTACAGTGAGGGATGTTAACACACAGTACAGTGAGGGATGTTGACACACAGTACAGTGAGGGATAGTAACACACAGTACAGTGAGGGATGTTGACACACAGTACAGTGAGGGATGTTAACACACAGTACAGTGAGGGATGTTGACACACAGTACAGTGAGGGATGTTGACACACAGTACAGTGAGGGATGTTAACACACAGTACAGTGAGGGATGTTGACACACAGTACAGTGAGGGATAGTAACACACAGTACAGTGAGGGATGTTGACACACAGTACAGTGAGGGATGTTAACACACAGTACAGTGAGGGATGTTGACACACAGTACAGTGAGGGATGTTGACACACAGTACAGTGAGGGATGTTAACACACAGTACAGTGAGGGATGTTAACACACAGTACAGTGAGGGATGTTAACACACAGTACAGTGAGGGATGTTAACACACAGTACAGTGAGGGATGTTAACACACAGTACAGTGAGGGATGTTAACACACATGACAGTGAGGGATAGTAACACACAGTACAGTGAGGGATGCTAACACACAGTACAGTGAGGGATGTTAACACACAGTACAGTGAGGGATGTTAACACACAGTACAGTGAGGGATGCTAACACACAGTACAGTGAGGGATGCTAACACACAGTACAGTGAGGGATGTTAACACACAGTACAGTGAGGGATGCTAACACACAGTACAGTCAGGGATGTTAACACACAGTACAGTCAGGGATGTTAACACACAGTACAGTGAGGGATGCTAACACACAGTACAGTCAGGGATGCAAACACACAGTACAGTCAGCGATGCTAACACACAGTACAGTCAGGGATGCTGACACACAGTACAGTGAGGCATGTTGACACACAGTGCACCACTCCATCCACAGCCTGGTCCCAGATCTGTTTCTACTGTCATGCCATCTTCTGTGTGACGATGACCATAGGAGTTGGAAGACAGCACAAACTAACAGATCTGAGATCAGGCTTGTGTGAGCCGGATCAGCTCAAAGGAGCAGGAGTCTAAGGCAGCTTGATGTACCAGCACACCCCCTGGTCAGGACACTAGTCTATCTCCTGTTTCTGTAGTGGGGCATCTTGATGTACCAGGACACCCCCTGGACAGGACACTAGTCCATCTCCTGTTACTGTAGTGAGGCAGCTTGATACCAGGACACCCCCTGGACAGGACACTAGTCTATCTCCTGTTTCTGTAGTGAGACAGCTTGATGTACCAGGACACCCCCTGGACAGGACACTAGTCCATCTCCTGTTTCTGTAGTGAGACAGCTTGATGTACCAGGACACCCCCTGGACAGGACACTAGTCCATCTCCTGTTACTGTAGTGAGGCAGCTTGATGTACCAGGACACCCTCTGGACAGGACACTAGTCCATCTCCTGTTTCTGTAGTGAGACAGCTTGATGTACCAGGACACCCCCTGGACAGGACACTAGTCTATCTCCTGTTACTGTAGTGAGGCAGCTTGATGTACCAGGACACCCCCTGGACAGGACACTAGTCCATCTCCTGTTTCTGTAGTGAGGCAGCTTGATGTACCAGTACACTCCCTGGACGGGACACTAGTCTATCTCCTGTTACTGTAGTGAGGCAGCTTGATGTACCAGGACACCCCCTGGATAGGACACTAGTCTATCTCCTGTTACTGTAGTGAGGCAGCTTGATATACCAGGACACCCCCTGGACAGGACACTAGTCTATCTCCTGTTACTGTAGTGAGGCAGCTTGATGTACCAGGACACCCCCTGGACAGGACACTAGTCTATCTCCTGTTACTATAGTGAGACAGCTTGATGTACCAGGACACCTCCTGGACAGGACACTAGTCTACTATCTCAGGGTCTTACCCCCAATCTAGCTCCTTAATGCTGAAGTATTTTGGAATGCAGAGGAATGGAAATCCCAACCTTCCAACCAACAAGGCCATTAAGTCCAGAGGAGCCTGATGAAAGCTTTCCTGTCACAGACTAGCAGACACATGCATCACATCACATACCAGTCAAAACAGGAGCTTTAGTATCCCAAAAGACCTGCGCTGGTTTCTATGGCAACTCAGCCCTCAAACAAAGCTACCGGGCTGAGGGGCTCACCGCTCTCTCTTTCTTTATCTCTCTCTTTCTTTATCTCTCTCTTTCTTTATCTCTCTCTCTCTCTCTCAATGTCTCACTCTATATCTCTCAATTCAATTCAATTCAATTCAAGGGGCTTTATTGGCATGGGAAACATGTGTTAACATTGCCAAAGCAAGTGAGGTAGATAATATACAAAAGTCAAATAAACAATCAAATTAACAGTAAACGCTCTCTTTCATTCTCATTCTCTCTCTCTCTATACCTCTCTCTTTCTCTCAATGTCTCTCTCTATACCTCTCTCTCTCTCTCTAACTCTCTCTCTCAATTTCAATTCAATTAAAGGGGCTTTATTTATTTATTTACATTGTCACAGCAAGTGAGACAGACAAAAGGCAAAAGGGAAAAACAATCAAAATGAACAGTAAACATTACACTCACTAAAGTTCCAAATGAATAGAGACATATCAAATGTCACATGATGTCTGTATACAGAGTTGTAATGATGTGCAGACAGTTCAAGTAAACAAGGGAAAATAAATAAACATAAATCTCTCTCTCTCTCTCCATAGTCAATACAGGACATTAACATTCAGAGTCTAATTACCCCCACAAAGCCTTTTGGCCTGCTTTGTGTGGGTGTGAGTGTGAGTGTGAGTGTGAGTGTGAGTGTGTGTGTGTGTGTGTGTGTGTGTGTGTGTGTGTGTGTGTGTGTGTGTGTCCTCCATGATGGAACTGTGTGATAGTTGACAGACGAGGAGGAAAGGATGTTGAGAATGTGTCTGAGATGCTTTTGGGCCTGACTGGACTGACTGGGATACCCACTGTGATACCCGCTGTGATACCCACTGTGATACCCGCTGGGATACCCACTGTGATACCCGCTGTGATAACCGCTGTGATACCCACTGTGATACCCGCTGGGATACCCACTGTGATACCCGCTGTGATACCCACTGTGATACCCGCTGTGATACCCGCTGTGATACCCACTGTGATACCCGCTGTGATACCCACTGTGATACCCACTGTGATACCCGCTGGGATACCCACTGTGATACCCGCTGTGATACCCGCTGTGATACCCGCTGTGATACCCGCTGGGATACCCACTGTGATACCCACTGTGATACCCGCTGTGATACCCACTGTGATACCCGCTGTGATACCCACTGTGATACCCGCTGGGATACCCACTGTGATACCCGCTGTGATACCCACTGGGATACCCACTGTGATACCCGCTGGGATACCCACTGTGATACCCACTGTGATACCCACTGTGATAACCGCTGTGATACACACTGGGATACCCACTGTGATACCCGCTGGGATACCCACTGTGATACCCGCTGGGATACCCGCTGTGATACCCACTGTGATACCCACTGTGATAACCGCTGTGATACACACTGGGATACCCACTGTGATACCCGCTGGGATACCCACTGTGATAACCGCTGTGATACCCACTGTGATACCCACTGTGATACCCGCTGTGATACCCACTGTGATACCCACTGTGATACCCGCTGGGATACCCACTGTGATACCCGCTGTGATACCCGCTGTGATACCCACTGTGATACCCGCTGTGATACCCGCTGTGATACCCACTGTGATACCCACTGTGATACCCACTGTGATACCCGCTGGGATACCCACTGTGATACCCGCTGTGATACCCGCTGTGATACCCGCTGTGATACCCGCTGTGATACCCGCTGTGATACCCGCTGTGATACCCGCTGTGATACCCACTGTGATACCCACTGTCTTTGTGTCTTTGTGGAATGAAGAGTCTTATTACAGAGAAACACTAGACTGTTCTGCCGTGGGGTAGAGACAGAGAGAGAGACAGACAGAGAGATGAGGAAAGGGAGGGGACAGAGGCAGACTGAGAGATGAGGAAAGGGAGGGGACAGAGGCAGACTGAGAGATGAGGAAAGGGAGGGGACAGAGGCAGACAGAAAGAGAGAGAGGCAGACAGAGAGATGAGGAAAGGGAGGGGACAGAGTCAGACAGAAAGAGAGAGAGACAGACAGAGAGATGAGGAAAGGGAGGGGACAGAGGCAGACAGAAAGAGAGAGAGACAGACAGAGAGATGAGGAAAGGGAGGGGACAGAGGCAGACAGAAAGAGAGAGAGGCAGACAGAGAGATGAGGAAAGGGAGGGGACAGAGGCAGACAGAAAGAGAGAGAGGCAGACAGAGAGATGAGGAAAGGGAGGGGACAGTGGCAGACAGAAAGAGAGAGAGACAGAGAGATGAGGAAAGGGAGGGGACAGAGGCAGACAGAAAGAGAGACAGACAGAGAGATGAGGAAAGGGAGGGGACAGAGGCAGACAGAAAGAGAGAGAGGCAGACAGAGAGATGAGGAAAGGGAGGGGACAGAGGCAGACAGAAAGAGAGAGACAGACAGAGAGATGAGGAAAGGGAGGGAACAGAGGCAGACAGAGAGAGAGAGAGAGACAGAGAGATGAGGAAAGGGAGGGGACAGAGGCAGACAGAAAGAGAGAGAGACAGACAGAGAGATGAGGAAAGGGAGGGGACAGTGGCAGACAGAAAGAGAGAGAGACAGAGAGATGAGGAAAGGGAGGGGACAGAGGCAGACAGAAAGAGAGAGAGACAGACAGAGAGATGAGGAAAGGGAGGGGACAGTGGCAGACAGAAAGAGAGAGAGACAGACTGAGAGATGAGGAAAGGGAGGGGACAGAGGCAGACAGAAAGAGAGAGAGACAGACAGAGAGATGAGGAAAGGGAGGGGACAGTGGCAGACAGAAAGAGAGAGAGACAGAGAGATGAGGAAAGGGAGGGGACAGAGGCAGACAGAAAGAGAGAGAGACAGAGAGAGAGATGAGGAAAGGGAGGGGACAGAGGCAGACAGAAAGAGAGAGAGACAGACAGAGAGATGAGGAAAGGGAGGGGACAGTGGCAGACAGAAAGAGAGAGAGACAGACTGAGAGATGAGGAAAGGGAGGGGACAGTGGCAGACAGAAAGAGAGAGACAGACTGAGAGATGAGGAAAGGGAGGGGACAGAGGCAGACAGAAAGAGAGAGAGGCAGACTGAGAGATGAGGAAAGGGAGGGGACAGAGGCAGACAGAAAGAGAGAGAGACAGACAGAGAGATGAGGAAAGGGAGGGGACAGAGGCAGACAGAAAGAGAGAGAGGCAGACTGAGAGATGAGGAAAGGGAGGGGACAGAGGCAGACAGAGGCAGACAGAAAGAGAGAGAGGCAGACAGAGAGATGAGGAAAAAGAGGGGACAGAGGCAGACAGAAAGAGAGAGACAGACAGAGAGATGAGGAAAGGGAGGGAACAGAGGCAGACAGAGAGAGAGAGAGAGACAGAGAGATGAGGAAAGGGAGGGGACAGAGGCAGACAGAAAGAGAGAGAGACAGACAGAGAGATGAGGAAAGGGAGGGGACAGTGGCAGACAGAAAGAGAGAGAGACAGAGAGATGAGGAAAGGGAGGGGACAGAGGCAGACAGAAAGAGAGAGAGACAGACAGAGAGATGAGGAAAGGGAGGGGACAGTGGCAGACAGAAAGAGAGAGAGACAGACTGAGAGATGAGGAAAGGGAGGGGACAGAGGCAGACAGAAAGAGAGAGAGACAGACAGAGAGATGAGGAAAGGGAGGGGACAGTGGCAGACAGAAAGAGAGAGAGACAGAGAGATGAGGAAAGGGAGGGGACAGAGGCAGACAGAAAGAGAGAGAGACAGACAGACAGAGAGATGAGGAAAGGGAGGGGACAGTGGCAGACAGAAAGAGAGAGAGACAGACTGAGAGATGAGGAAAGGGAGGGGACAGTGGCAGACAGAAAGAGAGAGACAGACTGAGAGATGAGGAAAGGGAGGGGACAGAGGCAGACAGAAAGAGAGAGAGGCAGACTGAGAGATGAGGAAAGGGAGGGGACAGAGGCAGACAGAAAGAGAGAGAGACAGACAGAGAGATGAGGAAAGGGAGGGGACAGAGGCAGACAGAAAGAGAGAGAGGCAGACTGAGAGATGAGGAAAGGGAGGGGACAGAGGCAGACAGAAAGAGAGAGGCAGACAGAGAGAGAGAGGCAGACTGAGAGATGAGGAAAGGGAGGGGACAGAGGCAGACAGAAAGAGAGAGAGACAGACAGAGAGATGAGGAAAGGGAGGGGACAGAGGCAGACAGAAAGAGAGAGAGGCAGACTGAGAGATGAGGAAAGGGAGGGGACAGAGGCAGACAGAGAAAGGGGAAAGAGAAAGAGAGAGAGGCAGACTGAGAGATGAGGACAGGGAGGGGACAGAGGCAGACAGAGAAAGGGGAAAGAGAAAGAGAGAGAGACAGACTGAGAGATGAGGAAAGGGAGGGGACAGAGGCAGACAGAGAAAGGGGAAAGAGAAAGAGAGAGAGGCAGACAGAAAGAGAGAGAGGCAGACAGAGTGGGGGTACGAAGGCTCAGTTTAACTCACCAGTTTACAATCCTTTGTGGAGAGCTTAGTGAACCATTGGTTGTACTCCAATACTGCTATTATAGCCACCAGATCCCTGCCAGGGACACAGAGACAATATCAATCACATTGGGATATTACGCACCTTGGTAGAACGGATGAAGGCTGTTTCAGTAAAACCCATATCAGAATATTAATAACAATGTAAATGCTTTTTTTTCTTCTTCAAATAATCAACCATTATAATATGACATTTAGTGCATAAGAATTGAATTACAAAGTGAAACGTTACACATGTAAAGGGACAATCTCCAGTTGCTACATACATTTTTGGACTTATAAATGAATGATATGTACCCGTTGATTATTGAAGAATATAACTTATAAATGAATGATATGTACCCGTTGATTCTTGAAGAATATAACTTATAAATGAATGATATGTACCCGTTGATTATTGAAGAATATAACTTATAAATGAATGATATGTACCCGTTGATTCTTGAAGAATATAACTTATAAATGCCTTATCAACTGTCGTACCCCTATCAGAACGCTAAATATAAGTGTGTTTTACTGTATTGTTTGTGAACAAAGTGAATGCAAACCAACAGGGTATATTATGGATGGTCAGTCCTTCCACCCAGAGCCCTGTCTATTCATCTGAGACTGGTTACTTTAGTCACAACCCTCAGCTTTTTACAGAAACAGTAGTGGGACAATGCTTTGTTACTGCGGATTCCCCCTTTAACATTAATGTTAGAAAACATGACAAAGTGTATTACTGTTCAGTAGCTGCTATGATAGAGTACTACAGTGTATGAGAACCTAGTGACTCCCCTATTCTCCAGATGACTGAAGTCCTGCAGGCTGAGATCCCATGTGTCTTGAACCTAGTGACTCACCTATTCTCCAGATGACTGAAGTCCTGCAGGCTGAGATCCCGTGTGTCTTGAACCTAGTGACTCACCTATTCTCCAGATGACTGAAGTCCTGCAGGCTGAGATCCCGTGTGTCGTGAACCTAGTGACTCACCTATTCTCCAGATGACTGAAGTCCTGCAGGCTAAGATCCCGTGTGTCTTGAACCTAGTGACTCACCTATTATCCAGATGACTGAAGTCCTGCAGGCTAAGATCCCGTGTGTCTTGAACCTAGTGACTCACCTATTCTCCAGATGACTGAAGTCCTGCAGGCTGAGATCCCGTGTGTCTTGAACCTAGTGACTCACCTATTCTCCAGATGACTGAAGTCCTGCAGGCTGAGATCCCGTGTGTCTTGAACCTAGTGACTCACCTATTCTCCAGATGACTGAAGTCCTGCAGGCTGAGATCCTGTGTGTCTTGAACCTAGTGACTCACCTATTCTCCAGATGACTGAAGTCCTGCAGGCTAAGATCCCGTGTGTCTTGAACCTAGTGACTCACCTATTATCCAGATGACTGAAGTCCTGCAGGCTAAGATCCCGTGTGTCTTGAACCTAGTGACTCACCTATTCTCCAGATGACTGAAGTCCTGCAGGCTGAGATCCCGTGTGTCTTGAACCTAGTGACTCACCTATTCTCCAGATGACTGAAGTCCTGCAGGCTGAGATCCCGTGTGTCTTGAACCTAGTGACTCACCTATTCTCCAGATGACTGAAGTCCTGCAGGCTGAGATCCCGTGTGTCTTGAGTCAGATAGATGGTGTCTACATCCTAGAAGACGTGACAGGAAACAGACTGTGAGCTTCCTTCTCACCACTGTCATAGTAATCAAATAGCTACGTTAAATGGAATCGAGCACTTCAAGATGAAGAATTAACAAACTATTTCTAAGCACATTTTATGCAACAGACGGTGTGTCTAGATCCTGTTAAGTGTGATAGGTGTGTACTGTATATTACTGTTGGAGCTGGAAACAGAAAAATAACATCTACAAATCTGTGTTCGCTACCAATAAACTCTGTTGTGATTAGACAGGAAGTGACAGTTAAAGTAGGTGTGTCACCACTGTCATACTGATTCTAGAACCTACAGAATCTAGTGATTTTAGAACCTACAGTACCTAGTGATTCTAGAACCTACAGTACCTAGTGATTCTAGAACCTACAGCACCTAGTGATTCTAGAACCTAAAGAATCTAGTGATTCTAGAACCTACAGTACCCAGTGATTCTAGAACCTACAGTACCTAGTGATTCTAGAACCTATAGTACCTAGTGATTCTAGAACCTACAGTACCTAGTGATTCTAGAACCTACAGTACCTAGTGATTCTAGAACCTACAGTATCTAGTGATTCTAGAACCTACAGTACCTAGTGATTCTAGAACCTACAGTACCTAGTGATTCTAGAACCTACAGTATCTAGTGATTCTAGAACCTACAGTATCTAGTGATTCTAGAACCTACAGTATCTAGTGTATCTAGAACCTACAGTACCTAGTGATTCTAGAACCTACAGTATCTAGTGATTCTAGAACCTACAGTATCTAGTGATTCTAGAACCTACAGTACCTAGTCTACATGTTCTATTGAACCGACAAGACAACATGGACATGAAGAATTCACAAAGGATTTATTGCTCAAATGTAATGTGATAGATGTTGTCTGGGTTTCTGTTTGACCACTGCAATGGTGACTGACGTATAACCTGAAGCTTGGCAACATGGACATGAACACAAACCTCATGTCATTCGCCAGATGTAAGGAAATGTTCAAACACACGTGATAGTAATAATTAATTTAGTCATAAATAATTTGTGAAGTATCTACGTTAGCCAAGAGGATACTGACCCATTGAACTTCCTCTCTGTAGGGCAGACCCAGCCAGTCACACACACATCTGTACATCTGAGAGAAACCACCTGGAGAGAGAGAGGGGAGAGAGAGGGGAGAGAGAGGGGAGAGAGAGAGACAGAGAGACAGAGAGAGAGACAGACAGAGACAGAGAGAGAGACAAAGAGAGACAGACAGACGGAGACCGAGAGACAGACAGAGAGAGAGACAGAGAGAGAGACAGAGAGAAACAGAGAGTGACAGAGAGAGAGAGACAGACAGAGAGAGACAGACAGACAGACAGAGAGACAGACAGAGACAGAGACAGAGACAGAGAGAGACCAAGAGAGACCGAGAGACAGACAAAGAGACAGACAGAGACAGAGACAGAGAGAGACAGAGAGACAGACAGAGACAGAGATAGAGACAGAGAGAGACCGAGAGAGACAGAGAGATCGAGAGAGACAGTGAGACAGAAAGATCGAGAGAGAGACAAAGAGAAACAGAGAGAGACAGAGAGCGACAGAGAGAGACAGAGAGAGACGGAGACAGACAGCCAGATAGACAGACAGAGAAACAGAGAGAGAGAAACAGAGAGAAAGACAGAGAGACAGACAGAGAGAGAGACAGAGAGTGGAAAGAGAGAGGAAAGAGAGAGACAGTGAGACAGAAAGATCGAGAGAGAGACAAAGAGAAACAGAGAGAGACAGAGAGCGACAGAGAGAGACAGAGAGAGACGGAGACAGACAGCCAGATAGACAGACAGAGAAACAGAGAGAGAGAAACAGAGAGAAAGACAGAGAGACAGACAGAGAGAGAGACAGAGAGTGGAAAGAGAGAGGAAAGAGAGAGAGAGCGGAGAGAGTCAATGTAGTGATACACACCCACATATACGCACACACACGCACGCTACAAAACACAGGTATAGGAGAGAGGAGGGTCAATGTAGCACGCACACACACACACACACACACACACACACACACACACACACACACACACACACACACACACACACACACACACACACACACACACACACCACACACACACACACACACACACACACACACACACACACACACACACCACACACACACACACACACACACACACACACACACACACACACACACACACACAGTGAATATGGTATTGTATTCACCACACGGTCCTGGTTCTGCTACTTTGTGGTTGTCCCATAGAGTCTGTAGGCTGGTGATCCTCTCTGGAGGCTCCATACTCAGCTTCTTCATCAGCTTCCTGTCACACAGACACAGGACAACAACGCCACTAGAAGTCTGATTCAGTACACAGGTTTACAGTTTAACAGGCTACTAGGTTCAGGATAGCATTGTTATGACAGCAGAAAACTAGTGAGACATGGCTCCTCAGGTTGTTAGAGTCTATAGGAGTCTACAGCCATGTCTCAGGCCAAGTGACAACTACACATAACAGAACCAATATGACTCAGATCAGATGTAGGTGACTGGTTTATACTATACAACACATTACAGAACCAATATGACTCAGATCAGATGTAGGTGACTGGTTTATACTATACAACACATAACAGAACCAATATGACTCAGATCAGATGTAGGTGACTGGTTTATACTATACAACACATTACAGAACCAATTTGACTCAGATCAGATGTAGGTGACTGGTTTATACTATATAAACACATAACAGAACCAATATGACTCAGATCAGATGTAGGTGACTGGTTTATACTATATAAACACATAACAGAACCAATATGACTCAGATCAGATGTAGGTGACTGGTTTATACTATATAAACGCATAACAGAACCAATATGACTCAGATCAGATGTAGGTGACTGGTTTATACTATACAACACATAACAGAACCAATATGACTCAGATCAGATGTAGGTGACTGGTTTATACTGTACAACACATAACAGAACCAATATGACTCAGATCAGATGTAGGTGACTGGTTTATACTATATAAACACATAACAGAACCAATATGACTCAGATCAGATGTAGGTGACTGGTTTATACTATACAACACATTACAGAACCAATATGACTCAGATCAGATGTAGGTGACTGGTTTATACTATATAAACACATTACAGAACCAATATGACTCAGATCAGATGTAGGTGACTGGTTTATACTATATAAACACATAACAGAACCAATATGACTCAGATCAGATGTAGGTGACTGGTTTATACTATACAACACATTACAGAACCAATATGACTCAGATCAGATGTAGGTGACTGGTTTATACTATATAAACACATAACAGAACCAATATGACTCAGATCAGATGTAGGTGACTGGTTTATACTATACAACACATTACAGAACCAATATGACTCAGATCAGATGTAGGTGACTGGTTTATACTATACAACACATAACAGAACCAATATGACTCAGATCAGATGTAGGTGACTGGTTTATACTATACAACACATAACAGAACCAATATGACTCAGATCAGATGTAGGTGACTGGTTTATACTATATAAACACATAACAGAACCAATACTACTCAGATCAGATGTAGGTGACTGGTTTATACTATATAAACACTGGCACTTCTGCACATTGTTCTGCATTAGTTTCTGTACTTCACTCATACTTCTCTTTTCAAACAGCAATAGTTTCATATACACTGCATTCAGGAAGTCTTCAGACCCCGTGACTTTTTCCACATTTTGTTACGTTACAGCATTATTGTAAAATTGATTCAATGGTTTTTTTCTTTCTCTGCTCATCAATCTACACATAATATCCCATAATGACAAAGCAAAAACAGGTTTTTAGAAATGTTTGCAAATGTATTAAAAACCAAAAAAACTAGGCCTCCCGAGTGGTGCCGTGGTCTAAGGCTCTGCATCACAGTGCTAGCTGTGCCACTAGAGATCCAGAGTTCAGGCTCTGTTGCAGCCGGCCGCGACCAGGAGACTCACGAGGGCAGCGCGCAATTGGCCCAGCGTCGTCTGGGTTAGGGGAGGGTTCGGTCCAGCGTCGTCCAGGTTTGGGGAGGGTTCGGCCCAGCGTCGTCTGGGTTAGGGGAGGGTTCGGCACAGCGTCGTACGGGTTAGGGGAGGGTTTGGCCCAGCGTCGTCCGGGTTAGGGGAGGGTTCGGCCCAGCGTCGTCCGGGTTAGGGGAGGGTTCGGCCCAGCGTCGTCTGGTTAGGGTAGGGTTCGGCCCAGCGTCGTCTGGTTAGGGGAGGGTTCGGCCCAGCGTCGTCCGGGTTAGGGGAGGGTTCGGCCCAGCGTCGTCTGAGTTAGGGGAGGGTTCGGCCCAGCGTCGTCTGGGTTAGGGGAGGGTTCGGCCCAGCGTCGTCCGGGTTAGGGGAGGGTTCGGCCCAGCGTCGTCCGGGTTAGGGGAAGGTTCGGCCCAGCGTCGTCTGGGTTAGGGGAGGGTTCGGCCCAGCGTCGTCCGGGTTAGGGGAGGGTTCGGCCCAGCGTCGTCTGGGTTAGGGGAGGGTTTGCCCCAGCGTCGTCTGGGTTAGGGGAGGGTTTGGCCCAGCGTCGTCCGGGTTTGGGGAGGGTTCGGCCGGCAGGGATGTCCTTGTCCCATCGCGAACTAGCGACTCTTGTGGCGAGCCGGGCGCAGTGCACGCTGACACGGTCACCAGGTGCACAGTGTTTCCTCCCACACATTGGTGCGGCTGGCTTCCGGGTTAAGTGGACATTGTGTCAAGAAGCAGTGGTTTATACTATATAAATCCTTGGTTGGGTTGGGTTGTGTTTCGGAGGACACACGGCTCTCGACCTTCGCCTCTCCAGAGTCCGTACGGGAGTTGCAGCGATGAGACAAGACTGTAACTACCAATTGGATACCACGAAATTGGGGGGAAAAAGGGGTAAAAAACTAAAAAACTATTCAGTACTTTGTTGATGCTTGAAAAAATAAACTCATGTGAGTACTCGAACAGTCAAAACATGTCAGCGATCCTAACAACAGCTCCAGAGAATCACTAGCATCACTGTCCATGACCATCTCAACAGTCTGTGACGTGTCCATCTCCAACACAACAGAGAGGCTTTGTGTCCCGATAATAGTCTGGGATTCCTACTTCCTGAGAGCCTTCTTACCAATGACCTTTAAAGCCTGATAGCTAACAGCCACGGCTGTTTACATACTGTAGCAAAATTGTTTCCTGGAAGCCCGATAAGAGGTTTCTCTTGCTAAAGAGATAGTATATCTCAATGAGACAAACTTGGATAAATAAAGGTTTAATAAAGGAGAAAGTACTCAGAGTTGTATACAGAGTAGAGCACAGGGAGTTAACATGGCTTTAGGCCTGTATATAGACACTGATATACTGGGGAGTTAACATGGCTTTAGGCCTGTATATAGACACTGATATACTGGGGAGTTAACATGGCTATAGGCCTGTATATAGACACTGATATACTGGGGAGTTAACATGGCTATAGGTCTGTATATAGACACTGATATACTGGGGAGTTAACATGGCTATAGGTCTGTATATAGACACTGATATACTGGGGAGTTAACATGGCTATAGGTCTGTATATAGACACTGATATACTGGGTAGTTAACATGGTTATAGGTCTGTATATAGACACTGATATACTGGGGAGTTAACATGGCTGTAGATCTGTATATAGACACTGATATACTGGGGAGTTAACATGGATATGTATATAGACACTGATATACTGGGGAGTTAACATGGCTATAGGTCTGTATATAGACACTGATATACTGGGTAGTTAACATGGCTATAGGTCTGTATATAGACACTGATATACTGGGGGAGTTAACATGGCTATAGGTCTGTATATAGACACTGATATACTGGGGGAGTTAACATGGCTATAGGTCTGTATATAGACACTGATATACTGGGGAGTTAACATGGCTATAGGTCTGTATATAGACACTGATATACTGGGGAGTTAACATGGCTATAGGCCTGTATATAGACACTGATATACTGGGGAGTTAACATGGCTATAGGCCTGTATATAGACACTGATATACTGGGGAGTTAACATGGATATGTATATAGACACTGATATACTGGGGAGTTAACATGGCTATAGGTCTGTATATAGACACTGATATACTGGGGAGTTAACATGGCTATAGGTCTGTATATAGACACTGATATACTGGGGAGTTAACATGGCTATGTATATAGACACTGATATACTGGGTAGTTAACATGGCTATGTATATAGACACTGATATACTGGGTAGTTAACATGGCTATAGGTCTGTATATAGACACTGATATACTGGGGAGTTAACATGGCTTTAGGTCTGTATATAGACACTGATATACTGGGGGAGTTAACATGGCTATAGGTCTGTATATAGGCACTGATATACTGGGGAGTTAACATGGCTATAGGTCTGTATATAGGCACTGATATACTGGGGAGTTAACATGGCTATAGGTCTGTATATAGGCACTGATATACTGGGGAGTTAACATGGCTATAGGTCTGTATATAGACACTGATATACTGGGGAGTTAACATGGCTTTAGGCCTGTATATAGACACTGATATACTGGGTAGTTAACATGGCTATAGGCCTGTATATAGACACTGATATACTGGGGAGTTAACATGGCTATAGGTCTGTATATAGACACTGATATACTGGGAAGTTAACATGGCTATGTATATAGACACTGATATACTGGAGAGTTAACATGGCTATAGGTCTGTATATAGACACTGATATACTGGGGAGTTAACATGGCTATAGGTCTGTATATAGACACTGATATACTGGGGAGTTAACATGGCTATAGGTCTGTATATAGACACTGATATACTGGGGAGTTAACATGGCTATAGGCCTGTATATAGACACTGATATACTGGGGAGTTAACATGGCTATAGGTCTGTATATAGACACTGATATACTGGGGAGTTAACATGGCTATAGGCCTGTATATAGACACTGATATACTGGGGAGTTAACATGGCTATAGGTCTGTATATAGACACTGATATACTGGGTAGTTAACATGGCTATAGGCCTGTATATAGACACTGATATACTGGGGAGTTAACATGGATATAGGTCTGTATATAGACACTGATATACTGTCTATAGTGTAGATGACCTTGCCTGTAGTAAATTACTAAGATGTGCTTGACTGCTGTAAAATGTGAAGACCTCTAGATAGCTGCTGTTCACTTCACGGTCCGAACAACATCACAGATATTAGCAGGTGATGACAGATTATTTACACAGAAGCCATTCAGAGAAGGTCAGATATCTGACTGTCTCCTGACCTGTTAGAACAGACTGGGAAAGAGTCTCATCAAGAGTGCATTCTGTCTAGGACTGAACCCAGATCAGTGTTGGGAGGGAAAGCTCAGTGTAATCAGGGGATGGAATAAGTCAGATTAAATGGCATGGAAAGAGAGAAGCAAAGAGACTAAACGAGACAGAGAGAGAGACGGAGAGAGAGAGAGAGAGGGGGGGGGGAATGAGAGAGAGAGAGAGAGAGAGAGAGAGAGGGAGGGGGAATGAGAGATAGGAAAGAGAGAGGAGAGAGGGAGGAGAGAGGGAAGAGAGAGGGAGAGCGACATAGAAAGAGAGAGAGAAGGGGAATGAGAGATAGGGAAGAGAGAGATAGGGGAGAGAGAGAGAAGGGGAATGAGAGATAGGGAAGAGAGAGAGAGAGCGAGTGGGGGAGAGAGAGAGAGAGAGAGAGAGAGAGAGAGAGAGAGAGAGAGAGAGAGAGAGAGAGAGGGTGAGAGATAGGGAAGAGAGAGGCGAGAGGGAGGAGAGAGGGAGAGCGACATAGAAAGAGAGAGGGGGAAGGGGAATGAGAGATAGATAAGAGAGAGAGATAGGGGAGAGAGAGAGGAGAGAGGGAGGAGAGAGACGGGGAAAGAGAGAGAGAAGGGGAATGAGAGATAGGGAAGAGAGAGAGAGAGAGAGTGGGGGAGAGAGGGAGAGGGTGGGGGAGAGTGAGAGTGGGGGGGAGAGGGAGAGTGGGGGATGGAAAAAGAGTGTGAAAAGGAAAGAAAGGTCAGTGGAAACTAAAGGTCATTGACTCTGTGTGCGAGTGTGTGTGCGTTCGTTCGTGCGCGGGTGTTTGTGCACGAGTGTGCATGTGTGTACTCACAGTGGTGATAGACCAGGACATATCCTCTGTAGACAGATCCCTATGTGAGCCACCACCTCATTCACCTCTTCTGTAGAGGACAGCTTCAGAGACACAACACCTCTCTCATAGTCCACCGTCAACTATACAAGACAAACATCAACAACAACCCTCAGTAACATCATATAGTACATCACATAGTAACACTCAGTAATATCATATAGTACATCATATAGTAACCCTCAGTAATATATTATAATAACCCTCAGTACTATCATATAGTACATCACATAGCAACACTCAGTAATATCATATAGTACATCATATAGTAACCCCCAGTAATATAATATAATAACATCATATAGTAACACTCAGTACTATCATATAGTAACATCATATACTAACCCTCAGTAATATAATATAATCATATAGTAACATCATATAGTAACACTCAGTAATATCATATAGTAACATCATATAGTAACCCTCAGTAATATAATATAATCATATAGTACATCATATAGTAACACTCAGTACTATCATATAGTAACATCATATACTAACCCTCAGTAATATAATATAATCATATAGTAACATCATATAGTAACACTCAGTAATATCATATAGTAACATCATATAGTAACCCTCAGTACTATCATATAGTAACATCATATACTAACCCTCAGTAATATAATCTAGTATTATAATATAATAACACTCAGTTATATAATATAGTAACCCTTGGTGATATTATATAGTAACCCTCAGTAATATAATCTAGTATTATAATATAATAACACTCGGTTATATAATATAGTAACCCTTGGTGATATTATATAGTAACCCTCAGTATTATAATATAATAACACTCAGTAATATTATATAACGGTGATTGTCACACACATTACAACCAGTAATAATACTATTATCCCTAATTCAGATGGATGATTGACTAACAGATGATTGATGATCAGATAATGAACCATTTGTTGGAGCATTTACATGGTGTAGCCAGAGAGGCTGTTTTCTGACCTGTGTGGGCTTGTTACAGGTGATCCCTTGTATCTCCAGATAATTGAAGTTGTGTTCAATCTGAAAGAGAAGAATAAAACACATAGAAATGCAGAAATCATGAGATATAATACAGCTGTCAATCCCAGTAGTGTTTCAGACCTGTCTGGTAAATACTATTCTGGACGGGTCAGGGTTCATGTTATCAGATATAAACACAGCTGACAATCCCAGTAGTGTTTCAGACCTGTCTGGTAAATACTACTCTGGACGGGTCAGGGTTCATGTTATCAGATATAACACAGCTGACAATCACAGTAGTGTTTCAGACCTGTCTGGTAAATACTACTCTGGACGGGTCAGGGTTCATGTTATCAGATATAAACACAGCTGTCAATCACAGTAGTGTTTCAGACCTGTCTGGTAAATACTACTCTGGACAGTTCAGGGTTCATGTTATCAGATATAAACACAGCTGACAATCACAGTAGTGTTTCAGACCTGTCTGGTAAATACTACTCTGGACGGGTCAGGGTTCATGTTATCAGATATAACACAGCTGACAATCACAGTAGTGTTTCAGACCTGTCTGGTAAATACTACTCTGGACGGGTCAGGGTTCATGTTATCAGATATAACACAGCTGTCAATCCCAGTAGTGTTTCAGACATGTCTGGTAAATACTACTTTGGATGGATGAGATACTGTAGGAGGATAATGGATGGATGATATACTGTAGAAGGATAATGAATGGATAAGATATTGTATGAGGATAATGGATGGATGAGATTCTGCGGGAGGATAATGGATATATGAGATACTGTAGGGGATAATGGATGTATGATGTACTCTAGGAGGATAATGGACGGACGAGATACCGTTGGAGGATAATGGATGGATACCGTAAGAGGATCATGGATACTGTAAGAGGATAATGGATGGATGAGGTACCGTAGGAGGATAATGGATGGATGAAATACCGTAGGAGGATAATGGATGGATGAAATACCATAGGAGGATAATGGATGGATGAAATACTGCTGGAAGATAATGGATGAACGATGCTGTAGGAGAATAATGGATGGATGAGATACTATTGGAGGATAATGGATGTATGAGGTACTGTAGGAGGATAATGAAAGATCAGAATAGTGACTGAGGTTGCATCTCAAATGCCACCCTAGTCCCATAGGGCTCTGGTCGAAAGCAATGCACTACGTAGGGAATAGGGTGCCTATTGGAACACAGTCTCTGCGACTGTTTGTTTGTGTAAAGGCTGTGTAAAAATAGCTTCGTTCTAAAATGAATGGACAGGGATCTTTTCCCAACCTGCCTCTGTTCAAACACAGCCCCTCAGTGCTGAGTCATCATTTAAGTGTATGGCTTCAAAATAGAATCATATCATGAAGCTTCTCAGAGTACAAATGCTGATCTGGGATCAGTTTTGCCTTTGTGATCATAACGAATACGATTTTATGGACGGTGGTACCTGATCCTGGATCAGCACACTTAACTCTGAGACCCTTTATGAATACTATTGAAAGGTAGAAGAATGTACGTTCATGAACATATCATCCACTTCTTCTCCTTCTCAGGTCCTTTGAAACAGGAAGTTTCCAAACAACATGGTGTCTAGCATTCCATTCCAAAGAAGGACTGGAAAGTGAAGTTGGTTCACACCGGATGCACACATTACAAATGTACACACACACACCTGCACACACACACACACACACACACACACACACACACACACACACACACACACACAGACGCACGCACGCACGCACGCACGCACGCACGCACGCACGCACGCACGCACACACACACACACACACACACACACACACACACACACACACACACACACACACACCAGCACACACACGTGCATTCCATACTGTGAATTAATACACACAGACACACACACACATAGACAAACAAACACACAAATCAAATGGTATTGGTCGCATACACATATTTAGCAGATGTTATTGCAGGTGTAGTGAAACGATTGTGTTCCTGGCTCTAACGGTGCAGAAATATCTAACAATACACAACAATACACAACAATACACAACAATACGTAACAATACACAACAATACACACACATCTAAAAAGTAAAATAATGTAATTAAGAAACATTGAAATATTAGGACGAGCAATGTCGGAGTCCGGCGTATAAATATATATATATATGTGATGTGATGTGTAGACATTATGGACAGTATGTGGATAGAATATGTATATTGTATATATATGTGATGTATAGACATTATGGACAGTATGTGGACAGAATATGTATATAGTATATATATGTGATGTGATGTGTAGACATTATGGACAGTATGAGGACAGAATATGTATATAGTATATATATGTGATGTGTAGACATTATGGACAGTATGAGGACAGAATATGTATATAGTATATATATGTGATGTGTAGATATAATGGACAGTATGTGGATAGAATATGTATATAGTATATATATGTGATGTGTAGACATTATGGACAGTATATTGATATAATATATAGTATATCTGTAGAATACGTGGATAGAATAGTATATGTGGTGCAATAGTTGAATAGGGTGGTCTTGACTAGAATACAGTATATACATATGAAATGGGTAAAACACACACACATACACACACACGCACTTACACGCGCACACAGCCAGGAACCAGGCAGCATGGCCAGACTAATCCAGGCAGGTAGACAGACAGTGCTCCTGAGTCTTGGCAGTAGTTGTGGACAGAGAGAGGAGAGAGGCTGCCCCTCTGTCTGTCTGCCCCTCTGTCTGTCTGCCCCTCTGTCTGTCTGCCCCTCTGTCTGTCTGCCCCTCTGTCTGTCTGCCCCTCTGTCTGTCTGCCCCTCTGTCTGTCTGCCCCTCTGTCTGTCTGCCCCTCTGTCTGTCTGCCCCTCTGTCTGTCTGACCCTCTGTCTGTTACTGTATTCCAGAAGGCCTACCAGCCAGCTGGACCCTCCTGTGTCCTAGTTACTGTATTCCAGAAGGACCCTCCTGGACCCTCCTGTGTCATAGTTACTGTATTCCAGAAGGCCTACCAGCCAAATGGACCCTTCTGTGTCCTAGTTACTGTATTCCAGAAGGCCTACCAGCCAGCTAGACCCTCCTGTGTCCTAGTTACTGTATTCCAGAAGGCCTACCAGCCAGCTGGGCCCTCCTGTGTCCTAGTTACTGTATTCCAGAAGGCCTACCAGCCAGCTGGACCATCCTGTGTCCTAGTTACTGTATTCCAGAAGGCCTACCAGCCAGCTGGACCCTCCTGTGTCCTAGTTACTGTATTCCAGAAGGCATACAGCCAGCTGGTCCCTCCTGTGTCCTAGTTACTGTATTCCAGAAGGCCTACCAGCCAGCTGGGCCCTCCTGTGTCCTAGTTACTGTATTCCAGAAGGCCTACCAGCCAGCTGGACCCTCCTGTGTCATAGTTACTGTATTCCAGAAGGCCTACCTGTCATGTTTTGTCTTTGATCTTCATGTCTTGTCCCTGTGCTTCCCTCTGCTGGTCTTATTAGGTTCTTTCCCTCTTTCTATTCCTCTCTCTCCTCCTCCCTCTCTCCCTCCCCCGCTCTCTCTCTCTATCGTTCCGTTCCTGCTCCCAGCTGTTTCTCTTTCTCCTAACGACCTCATTTACTCTTTCACACCTGTCCCCTGTTTTGCCCTCTGATTTGAGTCCCTATTTCTCCCTCTGTTTTCTGCTTCTGTCTTTGTCGGATTCTTGTTTGATGTTTGCTGTTCTGTATCCTGGTTCCGCCCTGTCGTGTTTTTGCCTTCATCAGATGCTGCGTGTGAGCAGGTGTCATCTAAGATATATCCTGGAGTACCGTTTTGTTTAAGACTGGAATAAAGACTCTGTTTTTGTTAAGTCGCTTTTGGGTCCTCATTCACCAGCATAACACTACCAGCCAGCTGGGCCCTCCTGTGTCCTAGTTACTGTATTCAAGAAGGCCTACCAGCCAGCTGAACCCTCCTGTGTCATAGTTACTGTATTCCAGAAGGCATACAGCCAGCTGGACCCTCCTGTGTCCTAGTTACTGTATTCCAGAAGGCCTACCAGCCAGCTGGACCCTCCTGTGTCCTAGTTACTGTATTCCAGAAGGCCTACCGGCCAGCTGGTCCCTCATGTGTCCTAGTTACTGTATTACAGAAGGCCTACCAGCCACCTGGACCCTCCTGTGTCCTAGTTACTGTATTACAGAAGGCCTACCAGCCAGCTGGTTCCTCCTGTCCTAGTTACTGTATTCCAGAAGGCCTACCAGCAGCTGGACCCTCCTGTCCTAGTTACTGTATTCCAGAAGACCTACCAGCCAGCTGGTCCCTCATGTGTCCTAGTTACTGTATTACAGAAGGCCTACCAGCCAGCTGGTCCCTCCTGTCCTAGTTACTGTATTCCAGAAGGCCTACCAGCAGCTGGACCCTCCTGTCCTAGTTACTGTATTACAGAAGGCCTACCAGCCACCTGGACCCTCCTGTGTCCTAGTTACTGTATTACAGAAGGCCTACCAGCCAGCTGGTTCCTCCTGTCCTAGTTACTGTATTCCAGAAGGCCTACCAGCAGCTGGACCCTCCTGTCCTAGTTACTGTATTCCAGAAGACCTACCAGCCAGCTGGTCCCTCATGTGTCCTAGTTACTGTATTCCAGAAGGCCTACCAGCCAGCTGGACCCTCCGGTGTCCTAGTTACTTCATTCCAGGAGGCCTACCAGCCAGCTGGACCCTCCTGTGTCCTAGTTACTGTATTCCAGAAGGCCTACCAGCAGCTGGACCCTCCTGTCCTAGTTACTGTATTCCAGAAGGCCTACCAGCCAGCTGGTCCCTCATGTGTCCTAGTTACTGTATTCCAGAAGGTCTACCAGCCAGCTGGACCCTCCTGTGTCCTAGTTACTGTATTCCAGAAGGCCTACCAGCCAGCTGGACCCTCCTGTGTCCTAGTTACTGTATTCAAGAAGGTCTACCAGCCAGCTGGTTCTTCCTGTGTCATAGTTACTCTATTCCAAAAGGCCTACCAGCCAGCTGGACCCTCCTGTGTCATAGTTACTGTATTCAAGAAGGCCTACCAGCCAGCTGGACCCTCCTGTGTCATAGTTACTGTATTCCAGAAGGCCTACCAGCCAGCTGGTCCCTCCTGTGTCATAGTTACTGTATTCCAGAAGGCCTACCAGCCAGCTGGTCCCTCCTGTGTCATAGTTACTCTATTCCAAAAGGCCTACCAGCAGAGTCAGTCCCTGTAGTCGACCTGAAAATCCTTATTTTAGCCGACCTCAAATGTCTTTATAAGTCTTTATTCAGACTTGCTGAATAGCTAAGACAAAAGGTACACATCTACAATATCTAGCTGCGAACTGTGAATGTAAAAGCATCTATGAATCACTTGTTTTCAGTCACGTTCACTCCTCTCCCTCACAGAGTAAACAAACATTGACAGACATGTCCACGGAGGCGTATCTAGGCTCGTCCCACTAGAGAATATCACATTAGCAGTTGTATTGGATTAGATATAGTGAGGATGAGGAAAAGAGTGAAGAATGAAAGAGGTCCATCCATGTCTGAGCCAGCCAATAGCTGCAGCCTGCTGAGAGGTGCTGTCAGAAAGCAGAGGCGTGACTAATTGTATAATTCAGTCACTCGTTTATTATCCATCTGTCTCTCTGATATCTGTCCTTACAGTAGTCTGTCTCTCTGATATCTGTCCTTACAGTAGTCTGTCTCTCTGATATCTGTCCTTACAGTAGTCTGTCTCTCTGATATCTGTCCTTACAGTAGTCTGTCTCTCTGATATCTGTCCTTACAGTAGTCTGTCTCTCTGATATCTGTCCTTACAGTAGTCTGTCTCTCTGATATCTGTCCTTACAGTAGTCTGTCTCTCTGATATCTGTCCTTACAGTAGTCTGTCTCTCTGATATCTGTCCTTACAGTAGTCTGTCTCTCTGATATCTGTCCTTACAGTAGTCTGTCTCTCTGATATCTGTCCTTACAGTAGTCTGTCTCTCTGATATCTGTCCTTACAGTAGTCTGTCTCTCTGATATCTGTCCTTATAGTAGTCTGTCTCTCTGATATCTGTCCTTACAGTAGTCTGTCTCTCTGATATCTGTCCTTACAGTAGTCTGTCTCTCTGATATCTGTCCTTATAGTAGTCTGTCTCTCTGATATCTGTCCTTACAGTAGTCTGTCTCTCTGATATCTGTCCTTACAGTAGTCTGTCTCTCTGATATCTGTCCTTACAGTAGTCTGTCTCTCTGATATCTGTCCTTACAGTAGTCTGTCTCTCTGATATCTGTCCTTACAGTATTCTATCTCTCTGATATCTGTCCTTACAGTAGTCTGTCTCTCTGATATCTGTCCTTCCAGTAGTCTGTCTCTCTGATATCTGTCCTTCCAGTAGTCTGTCTCTCTGATATCTGTCCTTCCAGTAGTCTGTCTCTCTGATATCTGTCCTTACAGTAGTCTGTCTCTCTGATATCTGTCCTTACAGTATTCTGTCTCTGATATCTGTCCTTACAGTAGTCTGTCTCTCTGATATCTGTCCTTCCAGTAGTCTGTCTCTCTGATATCTGTCCTTCCAGTAGTCTGTCTCTCTGATATCTGTCCTTACAGTAGTCTGTCTCTCTGATATCTGTCCTTACAGTAGTCTGTCTCTCTGATATCTGTCCTTACAGTAGTCTGTCTCTCTGATATATGTCCTTCCAGTAGTCTGTCTCTCTGATATCTGTCCTTACAGTAGTCTTTCTCTCTGATATCTGTCCTTACAGTAGTCTGTCTCTCTGATATCTGTCCTTACAGTAGTCTGTCTCTCTGATATCTGTCCTTACAGTATTCTGTCTCTGATATCTGTCCTTACAGTAGTCTGTCTCTCTGATATCTGTCCTTCCAGTAGTCTGTCTCTCTGATATCTGTCCTTACAGTAGTCTGTCTCTCTGATATCTGTCCTTACAGTAGTCTGTCTCTGATATCTGTCCTTACAGTAGTCTGTCTCTCTGATATCTGTCCTTCCAGTAGTCTGTCTCTCTGATATCTGTCCTTACAGTAGTCTGTCTCTCTGATATCTGTCCTTACAGTAGTCTGTCTCTCTGATATCTGTCCTTACAGTAGTCTGTCTCTCTGATATATGTCCTTCCAGTAGTCTGTCTCTCTGATATCTGTCCTTCCAGTAGTCTGTATCTCTGATATCTGTCCTTCCAGTAGTCTGTCTCTCTGATATCTGTCCTTACAGTAGTCTGTCTCTCTGATATCTGTCCTTACAGTAGTCTGTCTCTCTGATATCTGTCCTTACAGTAGTCTGTCTCTCTGATATCTGTCCTTACAGTAGTCCGTCTCTCTGATATCTGTCCTTACAGTAGTCTGTCTCTCTGATATCTGTCCTTACAGTAGTCTGTGTTAAGACTGCTAGGACCATGTGTTAAGACTGCATGCTCAGCCCAGCAGAGATGACAGAGATGATGCAAGACCTGCTGCCAAGCTGCAATCTTAACTGCATATCATCACGTCAAATACACAAAGTCAATCAGTGTCATGTTGACAGTAATGATGCATCTGAACGGTGCAGGGCTGTAGTAAAACCCTGCCATGACCACTGTTAAAGTCACACACTCAGGGTGGGTTGGATGATAGGCTTCACAGACCTCGTGTGTGTGTGTGTGTGTGTGTGTGTGTGTGTGTGTGTGTGTGTGTGTGTGTGTGTGTGTGTGTGTGTGTGTGTGTGTGTGTGTGTGTGTGTGTGTGTGTGCTTGTGTGTGTGTGTGCGTGTGGATGTGCGGTTGTGTGTGTGTGCGTGCGTGCATGTGTGTGCGTGGGTGCATGTGTGTGCTTGTGTGTCTGTCTGCGTGCGGGTGGGTGTGTGTGTTGTTGTGTGTGTGCTTGTGTGGGTGTGGTTGTGTGTGTGGTTGTGTGTGTAGAGACAGAGCTCAGAGCAGGGATTAAACCAAGGCCCCGGGACAATGGACACAGCACCACACCTAACATAACCTTACCTAAACACACAGGCCTGACTGCTGCTGCAGGCTATTGTTCACAGAGACAGACTCACAGAGGAAGACAGCACCACTGTGGTGGTGGGAGACTGGTTCTAAACCAACATGAACTGTGAGAGAGAGAGGGTAGGAGGGGAGAAAGAGAGAGAAAGAGAGAGGGTAGGACGGGAGATAAAGCGAGAGACCCCTGCAGACCAACTCTTACAGAGGGTAGGAGGGGAGAAAGAGAGAGGGTAGGAGGGGAGAAAGAGAGAGAGAGAGAGGGTAGGAGGGGAGATATAGCGAGAGACCCCTGCAGACCAACTCTTACAGAGGGTAGGAGGGGAGGAACAGATTTTACGCTGGTCTCAGAGACAGCTACTAATCTATAGCTGAAGAATCTCCTCTCCTACTGCTACAATGCATCCTCTGCAGGCCATGATAGTCAGACAGACTGATAAGAGTATCCTGTACATTCCTCCTGTAAGACCTGGTGTAGATCTCTGTCCAGGCCATGATAGTCAGACAGACTGATAAGAGTATCCTGTACATTCCTCCTGTAAGACCTGGTGTAGATCTCTGTCCAGGCCGTGATAGTCAGACACACTGATGAGAATATCCTGTACATTCCTCCTGTAAGACCTGGCGTAGATCTCTGTCCAGGCCGTGATAGTCAGACAGACTGATAAGAGTATCCTGTACATTCCTCCTGTAAGACCTGGTGTAGATCTCTGTCCAGGCCGTGATAGTCAGACACACTGATGAGAGTATCCTGTACATTCCTCCTGTAAGACCTGGTGTAGATCTCTGTCCAGGCCGTGATAGTCAGACAGACTGATAAGAGTATCCTGTACATTCCTCCTGTAAGACCTGGTGTAGATCTCTGTCCAGGCCGTGATAGTCAGACACACTGATGAGAGTATCCTGTACATTCCTCCTGTAAGACCTGGTGTAGATCTCTGTCCAGGCCGTGATAGTCAGACACACTGATGAGAATATCCTGTACATTCCTCCTGTAAGACCTGGCGTAGATCTCTGTCCAGGCCGTGATAGTCAGACAGACTGATAAGAGTATCCTGTACATTCCTCCTGTAAGACCTGGTGTAGATCTCTGTCCAGGCCGTGATAGTCAGACACACTGATGAGAGTATCCTGTACACTCCTCCTGTAAGACCTGGTGTAGATCTCTGTCCAGGAAGTGATAGTCAGGACATCCTCAGTCTCGTGTAGATCTCTGTCCAGGAAGTGATAGTCAGGACATCCTCAGTCTGGATTCAATGAACATCGTTCTGCAGAATACCTTCAGAACGCCTGCCTGTAGTTACTGTATCTATTGAAGGATAACAAATTCATGGTGGTCCTCCAGGATCTAGCGGAGGTGATCCTCTATGGTCCAGTGGAGGTGATCCTCTAGGATCCAGTGGAGGTGGTCCTCTAGGATCTAGTGGAGTTGACCCTCTAGGATCCAGTGGAGGTGTTCCTCTAGGATCTAGTGGAGGTGATCCTCTATGGTCCAGTGGAGGTGTTCCTCTAGGGTCCAGTGGAGGTGTTCCTCTAGGATCTAGTGGAGGTGATCCTCTATGGTCCAGTGGAGGTGTTCCTCTAGGGTCCAGTGGAGGTGATCCTCTAGGGTCCAGTGGAGGTGTTCCTCTAGGATCTAGTGGAGGTGATCCTCTAGGATCTAGTGGAGGTGATCCTCTATGGTCCAGTGGAGGTGTTCCTCTAGGGTCCAGTGGAGGTGTTCCTCTAGGGTCCAGTGGAGGTGATCCTCTAGGGTCCAGTGGAGGTGATCCTCTAGGATCCAGTGGAGGTAATCCTCTATGGTCCAGTGGAGGTAATCCTCTAGGATCCAGTGGAGGTGATCCTCTAGGGTCCAGTGGAGGTGATCCTCTATGGTCCAGTGGAGGTGATCCTCTATGGTCCGGTGGAGGTGATCCTCTAGGGTCCGGTGGAGGTGATCCTCTAGGGTCCAGTGGAGGTGATCATCTAGGGTCCAGTGGAGGTGATCCTCTAGGGTCCAGTGGAGGTGATCCTCTAGGATCCAGTGGAGGTGATCCTCTAGGGTCCAGTGGAGGTGATCCTCTAGGATCCAGTGGAGGTGATCCTCTAGGGTCCAGTGGAGGTGATCCTCTATGATCCAGTGGTGATCCTCTATGATCCAGTGGAGGTGGTCCTCTAGGATCTAGTGGAGGTGATCCTCTATGGTCCAGTGGAGGTGATCCTCTATGATCCAGTGGAGGTGATCTTCTATGATCCAGTGGAGGTGGTCCTCTATGATCCAGTGGTGATCCTCTATGATCCAGTGGAGGTGATCCTCTATGATCCAGTGGAGATGATCCTCTAGGATCCAGTGGAGGTGGTCTTCTATGATCCAGTGGAGGTGGTCCTCTAGGATCCAGTGGTGATCCTCTAGGATCCAGTGGAGGTGGTCCTCTAGGATCCAGTGGTGATCCTCTAGGATCCAGTGGAGGTAATCCTCTAGGATCCAGTGGAGGTAATCCTCTAGGATCCAGTGGAGGTAATCCTCTAGGATCCAGTGGAGGTAATCCTCTATGGTCCGGTGGAGGTGGTCCTCTATGATCCAGTGGAGGTGATCCTCTAGGATCTAGTGGAGGTGATCCTCTAGGATCCAGTGGAGGTGATCCTCTAGGATCTAGTGGAGGTGATCCTCTTGGATCCAGTGGAGGTGATCCTCTAGGATCCAGTGGAGGTGATCCTCTTGGATCCAGTGGAGGTGATCCTCTTGGATCCAGTGGAGGTGATCCTCTAGGATCCCGTGGAGGTGATACTCTATGATCCAGTGCAGGTGGTGCTCTAGGATCTAGTGGAGGTGATCCTCTATGATCCAGTGGAGGTGATCCTCTAGGATCCAGTGGAGGCCTATGAGCTGTATGTGGCTGGCCAGAGTAGTTTCCTAGTTGACCTAGAAGAGACAGGCCTATGAGCTGTATGTGGCTGGCCAGAGTAGTTTCCTAGTTGACCTAGAAGAGACAGGCCTATGAGCTGTATGTGGCTGGCCAGAGTAGTTTCCTAGTTGACCCAGAAGAGACAGGCCTATGAGCTGTATGTGGCTGGCCAGAGTAGTTTCCTAGTTGACCTAGAAGAGACAGGTCTATGAGCTGTATGTGGCTGGCCAGAGTAGTTTCCTAGTTGACCTAGAAGAGACAGGCCTATGAGCTGTATGTGCCAGCCAGAGTAGTTTCCTAGTTGACCTAGAAGAGACAGGCCTATGAGCTGTATGCGGCTGGTCAGAGTAGTTTCCTAGTTGACCTAGAAGAGACAGGCCTATGAGCTGTATGTGCCAGTCAGAGTAGTTTCCTAGTTGACCTAGAAGAGACAGGCCTATGAGCTGTATGTGGCTGGTCAGAGTAGTTTCCTAGTTGACCTAGAAGAGACAGGCCTATGAGCTGTATGTGGCTGGCCAGAGTAGTTTCCTAGTTGACCTAGAAGAGACAGGCCTATGAGCTGTATGTGGCTGGTCAGAGTAGTTTCCTAGTTGACCTAGAAGAGACAGGCCTATGAGCTGTATGTGGCTGGCCAGAGTAGTTTCCTAGTTGACCCAGAAGAGACAGGCCTATGAGCTGTATGTGGCTGGCCAGAGTAGTTTCCTAGTTGACCCAGAAGAGACAGGTCTATGAGCTGTATGTGCTAGCCAGAGTAGTTTCCTAGTTGACCTAGAAGAGACAGGCCTATGAGCTGTATGTGGCTGGTCAGAGTAGTTTCCTAGTTGACCTAGAAGAGACAGGCCTATGAGCTGTATGTGGCTGGCCAGAGTAGTTTCCTAGTTGACCCAGAAGAGACAGGCCTATGAGCTGTATGCGGCTGGTCAGAGTAGTTTCCTAGTTGACCTAGAAGAGACAGGCCTATGAGCTGTATGTGCCAGCCAGAGTAGTTTCCTAGTTGACCTAGAAGAGACAGGCCTATGAGCTGTATGTGCCAGTCAGAGTAGTTTCCTCGTTGACCTAGAAGAGACAGGCCTATGAGCTGTATGTGGCTGGCCAGAGTAGTTTCCTAGTTGACCTAGAAGAGACAGGCCTATGAGCTGTATGTGGCTGGTCAGAGTAGTTTCCTAGTTGACCTAGAAGAGACAGGCCTATGAGCTGTATGTGCCAGCCAGAGTAGTTTCCTAGTTGACCTAGAAGAGACAGGCCTATGAGCTGTATGTGGCTGGCCAGAGTAGTTTCCTAGTTGACCTAGAAGAGACAGGCCTATGAGCTGTATGTGGCTGTTCTTACCTTGCTAGGGATGCGTGCAGTCAGGAGGTAGGCCCGGTGAGATGCAAGAGCCTGAGAAAAACAGAGAGAAAATAAACAAATAAGTAGATGATCACACAGCAACTACAAGGCAGCAGTAGAACATCACACAGCAACTACAAGGCAGAAACTACAAGGCAGCAGTAGATCATCACACAGCAACTACAAGGCAGCAACTACAAGGCAGCAGTAGATCATCACACAGCAACTACAAGGCAGCAGTAGATCATCACACAGCAACTACAAGGCAGCAGTAGAACATCACAGAGCCACTCCAAGGCAGCAACAAGTATCAAAAGTTTATCATGATGAAAATACCTTTCTGAACATGTGTGACAAGTTGAGCAGAAAAACCCTGACAGACAAGCACATTCGTGACTTGACATTCACCTGAGTTTGTCTGATAGAACAGAACAGAAAGATGGAAGGATGGGGAAAACCCCCAGGGGAAAATGAGGAAGATACGGGGGAAGACACCAGTCACCAGCGGAGTCAAAAGGAGAAGTTTTCCACCATGTCATGTTAAAAAACAAGGCCTGGGCAAGATGGCCTCCTTCCAGCAGAAGAGGACAGTGAG